>NC_143580.1:21403257-21705957 GCF_048544385.1 Mastigoproctus giganteus
TAAATTAGCGTGCGAGAAAATTTCACTGAGCGTGGGAAAATTTCTCAAGTCGGCGTGGGAAACGTTTTAATGCTGTTTTGCTATTCATTTTCAAACTATCGACTCCATCAAATGAAACGATTTCGTTAAATATGCCAAAAATGCAATCTGTAAAACAGCGTTTTAGTGATCTGTGAAGCGTTATAGTCAGATATGGGTTATAATATAAGAACAGCGTTATAGCGAATCAGCGTAAAGCGAACTGCATTATAATGGGGGCCTGCTGTATAACCAATTTTGGTTGGCTCATGGATAATGGTGTTTCTCTAATGAAAAAATAAGCCCAACCCTTGATAGCCAAAATCTGCCTTTGTTAATGAAGTCACCAAAGTATTCTCAAAACAAAAACTGAACACAGTGATGCATACAACTTTTAACTTATTCAAAATGATCTTCCCAACTACCAAATGAAAGACAACCATAAATTACTTTGAAGTTAAAGTTTCCTTTGTGTAAGAAATATACAATGTGGGACTGTTCTTGAAAAAATTTTTTGTTTAAAAAAGAAAAACATTTGAATTTTAAAGGTTATGTATATATATCCCAAAAAATGAATATTACCTCTCTTTATCTTCCATTATGAGGTGATTTAAGTATGCTTGAAGTTCTATTTCTTGTTGAATTCTACGTTCTTCAAGAACCATCCAACGTCTTTTCTTTGCCACTCGAAGTTGGCCGGCAATGTCATCACCAAAATTCAGTCTCTGCTCTTTTGCCAAATCATTTGCTATGAAATTAATAAACAAATAAAAATAGATGTCAAGAAAAGGGGGAAATGCAAGGTGCATGTATATTAAAATAATAAAATAATAATATACAGTGTTAAAACTTGAAATTATTTCATCTAATTATCATAAGTATAATTACTGTCATCTTCTTTATTCTGGTTCTATCCAATAATAATGAATATGGAGACTAATACTCATATCTTACCCTACAGTATATATTGAATGCTTTGAAAATAAGGAATTATTCATTAGCACCATATCTATTATATAGGAAATATCACCAGAAAAAAAAAAAAAAAAAAAAAAAGCAAGCATTTTGGAAGGAGGCAAATCAGTATTTAATGATTTAAGAATTATTCAATCATTAAGACCTTTATTCACTAACAATGACTGCTTCCTATATAATTCCCACCCAAGTTTTCTGGTGAGGAATTATGTTATACAAATTATAAATTTATATAAGGGTTGGTTGGGTACAAAAGACAATTTTTTTTAAAAATTACAATAGAAATATCAGGTATGTCTTGTATTTGATGTTTAATCCTTTTGTGAGTATGCACGTATAAATACATTTATTGTGTGTGTGTGTGTGTGTGTGTGTGTGTGTGTGTGTGTGTGTGTGTGTGTGTGTGTGTGTGTGTGTGTGTGTGTGTGTGCTCTGTTGAGTATGCATATATATATACAGTCGATTCCGGTTATTTGGGACACATCGGAACTAGTGCATTTTGGCCCGATTAAGCAGCTGCCCCAATTATCCGAAATTTCACGTAAATAGTTAAAAATGCAATGTAACCCCCTTTACGATTAGTTCACTGTACAATCAAATCACGTTATGACAAACTCACCATAGTAAAGTACCGTTCACTATACGATGAGTAGCAAGTGCCGGTCATTGTGATCACGTTTGTGAACTGAATTTTAATTCTATTAAACAGCGATTCTAATTAGCGAAAATAGGAGGAATATTATCCACAGGCTATAAAAGTAAAGATATATTAAGCACAAATTTACCCTTTATTACCTTACCAATTAAAAAATTAAATGATACGTGAAATTCGGAAGAATACACGTGATAATCAGAATAATTAATATGTACTGTAATATGTACATACTAACTAAACTAGTTGACATTTCTGTTCACTGACATTTGTGAGTGGGGGTTAAAATTTAAAACAGAAAAAGGGATAAGCAATCAATAACAAAAAACACGGCACACACAAATTGCAAGTAACACAATACGTGCAAGTGAGAACGGAGTAACGAGTTACAAAGCTTTAAAAATAGGAATGAAGAGAAGATTCTGAAAATTATTTTTTTATATGATTGAAGATTCCATGGAAGTGTAAACACATTTCACCATAATAACCCACAGAATTCCAGATGTCAGTATTATCGCAAATTCAATAAGATCGAGTTTACTATCCGTTTATGATAGATTGCACTAACACAGAAAAGGCCAATAAACAGGTGACTGCTAATTGTTTTTATTGTTACAATCGTAGGGTAATCTCCAGTGCTGTGGTCTCCTGCCCCGATTAAACAACATTTTGTTCCGATTAAGCGAAGTAAACCCTGGCTATTTTCTCGATTGGGTTCTGTTTTTTTAAGATTTGTCCCAAATAAACGGCTGCCCCGATTAACCAGTGGCCCAAATAACCGAAATCCACTGTATATATATATATTGTATATTATGTTAAACTATATGTATTAGTATTAGCAAGGTAGGTAAGGAAATTTAACATCACAACCTTTTTCATAGAATCCAGCTCCCTAAATTTAAACGAGCAAGAGAAATACCATACAATCCAAGAGATCCAGTCCACCACCAGATGTGTGGGTTATGAAGTATAGATCAAGAAGTTTTATAGGAAACTAGATAGTATCCAAGAACATTCCAAAGATGTAGACTACAGTACATGGATAAGTCTGACTCAGCCCTCCAAGTACTTTACAATGTAGATGGTTGAGATTTCAAGTCAGTCTCTCTAGAGATCCCCTCTTATTCCAGAGTACCTTTAGAAATAATTTTTTTTATAAAAGTGCTTCCACTTGAAGGCCATTAACAGAAAAGAAAAGTGCACTTTAACACAGAATAGTTTAACCATTTTCAAGAAAAGTATCACTGAGAACTATATATCATTCTACAAGAGAGAGAAAACACATGGTAGAGAGAGAGAGAGAGAGAGAGAGAGAGAGAGAGAGAGAGAGAGGGGGGGGCCAGCACATTCTATACATAACTATGATTTAACTTCTGTTCTGGGGAAATTAATGGAGTCTCTCTGGTTAAAGAAGTAATGCACGACCATCTAGACAAGAATGCAGTTATAGTTAACACACAGCATGGGTTTGTTAAGGGAAAGTCTTGTCTGACCAATTTAATTGGATACTATGATGTGGTCACAAAGGAACTGGATGCAAAGAATAATTTTGATATCATATACTTGGATTTTAAAAAAGCTTTTGATACTGCTGCACATGGAAGACTACTGTACAAATAGAGCAGTATGGCAATAAGGACAAATTGCTGCTATGGATAAAGGGATGGTTGAGTGGGAGAAGACAGAGGGTGGTAATCAATGGACACTGCTCTTTGTGGACTAATGTTATTAGTGGAGTCCCCCAGGGTTTGGTGTTGTTTGCTGACAATACGAAGGTTGGCAGGGTTGTTAATGACACTAATAACAGTATGCTATGACAACAGGATCTAGAAAAATTCAGCAGATGGGCTGAGAGGTGGCAATTGAAGTTTAACATTGACAAATGTAGAGAACTGCATATGGGTTGCAGTGACCCCAAAGTAACACTACACCCAGGGTAGTGGAGAATGAAAAAGACCAGGGGGTAATTATGCAGTCAGATATAAAGTTTTCTGAGCAGTGCAGATGGTCTGCAAGAACAGCTCATGGTGTTTTGTCAATGATATACAGGAATTTTTTTTTTGAAGGGATAAGGAGGTGATTATCCCCTTGTATAAGGCAATGGGCAGGCCACACCTTGAGTACTATATACAGGTCTGGAGGCCTCATTTTAGGAAGGATGTAGAGCTGCTGGAACGAGTGCAGAGAAGGGCAACGTGATTGGTGAATGGAATGAAGGGTTGCTGTTACAAAGAAAGAGTTAAGTTCTGAAATTGCAGTGTCTGGAGACTAGGCACCTGTGAGAGGATCTGATTGAGATGTATAAGGCCTTGAATGGTTTGAGCAAGCTCAATGCTGATGGGATTCTTCCTCTTGCTGAGGGGACATAAATTAAAATTGAGGAAAGACAGTTGTAGGAGATGTGTGAAAGTTTGCCTTCAGACAGCATGTGGTTGATTGCTGGAACAAACTTCCATCTGTCGTTGAAGATGATAGCTTAAATAGATTCAAGGCAGAACTTGACAAACATTTGGAGCGAGTGGATGGGTGAAATAAGGGTTGTTTTTTTTTTTTTTTTTGGCTGATGCTATATAAGCTTGCTTTCTTGCATCATGTGCCTTTGCTAATGCTAATAGAGGTGTGTAAATTTGCCTTTAGCCAGCGTTTAGTTGATTGCTGGAACAAACTTCCCTCTGTTGTTGTGCAAGTTGACAGCTTAAATAAATTCCAGGTAGAATTAGACAAACATTTGGAGTGAATGGATGGGTGAAATGGGAAGGGTTTTTTTTTTTTTTTTGGCTGATGTTGTATAAGCTTCCCTTTTTGCATCATATGCCTCTACTAGTGCTAATGATAATCTGAGGAAGAGTCTCAAGAAAAAAAGTACAATAAAGTAATTTAATTTTAACTGATGATGAATAAATTGATGACAGGGTCTTTACATGTAAAAATTTCATTTAATTGTTATTATTATTTTAATTTTTTTACTTCATTTTTTTTTTGTGATGGTGATTGGCTTTTAGGTTACAGAAGATGTCTCAGGATAATCTCTTTTTATTAGTGTTTAAGCAGGATAATTTCACACTAAATCACATGTTTCACACTAAATGTTAACAACACAGATCTTTTTGCACCAGACTTCAATGTTAACTTGCTCCAGTTTGAACTAGCTGTGAGCATGAGAGATCAACACTAAAAACCTGCGATGGCAGGTTTTTAGTGTTGACCAAGATAATTTTTGTATATACAATAGAGCATCAGTTATCAAGAATAATTAATGTCAGACCTTTTCCAGATAGCCAAATTTTTTTATAATCAAATGTAAAGCAAGATTAAATAAATTCTGTAAACGAATTTCTTTTACAGAATTTTACCAGAAATTAAATAAATTCTGGTAAAAGAAAAAGACTAACTATTGTGAAAAACACGAATTTATTTAATTAAAAAATAATAATAATAACTTATACATAAAAATTCGCACATTTACATATATATGTATATTCAGATAGGTATTTTACTAAAAATTTTATGTAGAAAAAAATTTAGAGTATTTTTTAAAATAATGTTCGATCATTTTTTGTTTCGTTTGTTGTGACCTTTTTTTTTGCTACTAAATCTTAAATTTCTTAATAATATCACTTTGATTATATCGCATTCTTCCTGTTTTTTACCCATTTTAGTGCTGTTTCTTTTCACTGATATTTTACTGTAAAAAACTGAGAAAAATAATAAATTGCACAGTTTCGGGCTGATATTATTCTTACCGAATCCGGAGCTAAACTAAACATAATATGAAATGAAGAGAACAAAATATGCCATGGAAAATTGGGTTCACGGAAGCAAATGACTAAACTCTCACTCATGGTTTCCTAATCCAACATTTCACCATATATACAAAGTAAAAAAAACAGCTAGAAATACTCTCGTAACATAATAAAAATTTGTTTCAAATACTACCATTAATAATAAAAAAAATTGGCTTTTCAAATTATTCCAGATAATTGACATTTAACAGTAGCCACAGGACCAGGGTATGTCTGCCAGGGGCAAAGGTTGATGACGTTGTAGAGCGGATATCATCTTTTAAGGGCACAAAGGGTGATATAGTTGTACACATTGGCATTAATGATATTAAGAGTAGGAGACCGGCGGAATTACTTAACAAGTACAGGTCACTGTTGAAAAAAGCCGTGAATTAAGGTTGAATTTGAAAGTGTCTGCAATTCTGCCCAGACACGATACAAGGGAGTATATGATGAGAGCCTTGTCGATCAATTCGGCCCTGGAAAGAATGTGCAAAGCTCAAGGGGTAGAATTTTTTTCAGCCTGGACTGTACTTGTTAACAGGAGAGACTGCTTCTATAGGGATGGGATACACTTAAATAGAAAGTGTGCAAGAATATTTGCTGATGCTATCGAGGCAGTGTTAGGTGGGTCGGAAAACTGCTAGCTTGGGGGGATACAAGGACTAATAGTTTAACAGTAGCCATAGGAAGAGGTGAAGGTGATTATTGCACAACTTCTATTAGAATAAGTAGCGACCTGGAGCGTGGGGTGTTCGGGGTTTCAGGGACGGATGGCAGTCATCCTGAAATAGGTGGGTATATGGGATGTGAGTAACTAAGAATAGGAGTAGGAGCATGTATGCTTGCATGTATACCAATGCTAGAAGTATAGTAAATAAATTTCATGAATTTGAAGTGTTGGTCAAGACATCAAAGGCGGATATTGTTGGGATAGCAGAGACGTGGTGTCACACAGATATAAGGAATGCTGAACTGGAATTTGGGGAGTACAATGTGTACAGAAAAGATAGACAGGATGTTATGCTGTTAATTAAGAAAAACATAAAATCAAGAGAAGTGCATCCAATTGATATAGATGAACAGTGCACTGTTGAGACAGTTTGATGTGACATAAGCACTGCGAAAGCAAAAATAAGAGTAGGAGTGTGTTGTAGGCCTAATGACTGGAATGAGTACAATGAACAATTGTACAGAGAAATAGAGTGGGCTAGTAAATCGGAATGTCTTATAATGGGGGATTTTAACTTCCCAGATATTGACTGGAACTTGTGGGTTGGTCACTCACACACCAGTCAGACTTTTGTGATTGGATGATTGTTTTCTGCAGCAGCATGTTCGAGAGGCAACCAGAGAAAGTAATACTCTTGATCTGATTATCAGCAGTGAACATTCGTGTATTAAGAATTTGCAGATAAAAGAACCACTAGGTGGCAGTGATCACAGTGTACTGATGTGGGATTTACTTAAAGATTTAATTACCATCAGGGGTAAAGGAAAGGGTTTTTGCTTCCGTAAAGGTTAGTACAGTGGTCTCCGACAGTTTTTAAATTCTGTACAGTGAGATAAACTGACGATATTACCAACAGTAAATTCTAAGTGGGAAGCATTCAAGGAATTAATCGTGGAAGCTACTAAAAGTTTCATACCTATTAAGAAATATTGTTCAAGGTTTAGGCCTAAATGGTTATCTAATGAACTAATGAGACTCGTAATACAGAAGAAAAATGCATGGGATGCATATAAATTATCAAGCGACTCAGAAGCCTATGGCAGATATAAGCTAGTCTGTAATCAGGTGACAAAGCAAGTTAGGCAGGCGACGGCAGATTACGAGAAATCCTTGACAAAAGATGCTAAGAAAAACAGCAAGGATTTCTTTACTTATATAAACTCTAAAAAGAAGGGGATGAATCTGATTGGTCCACTTGACATCAATGGTTCGACTGTTGATGATCCTGCTCAGATAGTAAACAAACTGAATGAGTATTTTGCATCTACATTCACACATGAGGAATTAATAAGGTTTGAAAATGGCAGAAGGTTATCAAATTGTAGCAGGATACTTAATGATTTTGTAATAACTGAAAGCAAAGTGGAGGAGAAATTGTTGAAGTTATACCTAAGAAAAGCACCTGGGGTGGATGGGATCTATCCAGTTATATTAAAGGAGGCGGCAAAGCAACTAAGGAAACCCTTAACCATAATTATGAGAGCGTCCTTGGACTCAGGGAGGTTCCCACGGACTGGAGATGTGCAAATGTATCCCCAATTCACAAAGGGGGATCGCAGGGTGACACGAGTAATTACAGACCAGTTAGTTTAACTTCTGTTCCGGGTAAAATAATGGAGTCACTGGTTAAAGATGCATTGCAGGAACATCAAGACAAGACTGCAGCAATAATTGAGACACAGCATGGGTTTGTTAAGGAAAAGTCTTGTCTGACAAATCTGATATTATGATGTGGTTACAAAGGAACTGAATGCAAAAAATAATTTTGATATCATATATTTGGATTTCAGGAAAGCTTTTGACACTGTTGCGCATGGAAGACTATTGTACAAATTGGAGCAGAATGGTATTAAGGGTAAGTTGCTACAATGGATAAAAGGATGGTTAAGTGGGAGAAGACAGAGGGTGGTGATCAATGGGTGCTACTCTTCTTGGACTAATGTTGTTAGTGGAGTCCCACAGGGTTCGGTGTTAGGTCCACTGTTGTTTTGTATATTTATCAATGATATTGATGAAGGTATATCAGGCTTAATGTCGAAGTTTGCAGATGATACAAAGGTTGGCAGGGTTGTTAATGACAGTAATGGCAGTGTGCTACTGCAACAGGATCTAGATAATTTGGGCAGATGGGCTAAGAAGTGGCAACTGAAGTTTAACCTTGACAAATGCAAAGTACTGCATATGGGTAGAAGTAACCCCAGAGAAACGTACCAACTGTGTGGTACTACACTTAAGGTGGTAGAAAATGAAAAAGACCTGGGAGTAATTGTGCAGTCAGATATAAAGTTTTCTGAGCAATGCAGACAGGCTGCCAGGCAGGTCATGGGGTTTTGTCAATGATATATAGGAATTTTGCTAGCAGGGAAAAGGAGGTGATTATCCCTCTGTATAAGGCAATGGTCAGGCCACGCCTTGAGTACTGCATACAGGTCTTGAGGCCTCATTTTAGGAAGGATGTAGATTTACTTGAGCGTGTACAGAGAAGGGCAACAAGATTGATGAGGGGAATGAAGGGATCCTCTTACCAAGAGAGGCTTAAGTTCTGCAAATTGCAGTGGCTGGAGACTAGGCACCTGCGCGGTGATCTGATTGAGGTCTATAAGACCTTGAATGGGTTGAGCATGCTGAATTCTGATGGGATCCTTCCACTTGTTCAGATTACAAACCTAAGGGGGCATAAATTCAAATTAAGAAAAGACAGATGTAGATTAGATGTGCGGAAATTTGCCTTTAGCCAGCGGGTGGTTAATTGCTGGAACAAACTTCCATCTGTCGTTGTGGAAGTTGATAGGTTGAATAAATTTAAGGAGGAACTGGACAAGCATTTGGAGGGAATGGTGTGTTTTTTTTTTTTTTTTTTGGCTGATGCTGCATAAGCTCATACACTTGCTTTCTTGCATCAAATGCCACTGCTACTACTACAAGAACTACTAAATGGAGTGTGCTGTACGGCATGACAGGAAATGCTAGATGGAGAGTGCTGTATGGCATGACAGGATGGAGAGTGCTGACATATCTTGGATCATTTAGACCATAGGTTCCCAAACTTTTTAGGTTCCCATAGGTTCCCACACTTGCAAAGTGGGCCACCGCCCACTTTGCAAGACATAAGTTTTGTAATGCCCCCCATTATAATAGTTTTCCGCATTCAAGCCGTTTGATATTTTCGACGTAAATAGCAACTAATGATACATTACTGCTTATGCCATTAAATTATTGAAAAAGTAGTGGCCAATACGTGCTTTATCTTGAACACAGTTATTGCTATTCAGATTTTGATGAAACATAGCCCATATTGTAAAGATTGTAAAGTGAATAACATTATGCACAGTTTCATACAATGGTTTAAATATGAAAATTCGGAATACATATTAAGAGATTGCAAATGCATTAGTAAGAATTTTATTGTAATAATTAAAACACCATCAAATATATTACAAAATTGTTTATTTTGAACTTACAAAATAAAAATACAAAGAAAAAATAAATTAAGATGAGCCTGATGCATTTTTAAAAGTTTGTTAATATCGGGTTCAACTTTCGTTAAAAACAGTCGTAAATCGCCACGTTCAGTTATATGTAATCGGTTCCTTTTCTTAGACAGTAAATTCACTACAGCACTAAACCCACGCTCAACCAAATAAGAAGATGGAAATGCAATTAAAAATTTTTGCACTATTTCCCATAATCCAGGGTGCAGTGTCAGTATTGATTTCTGAAGCCAGAACTCTTGGTATCCATTTTTGAATTTTATTTTTAGTTCTTCATTTGTTGTGAGTTGTATGAGTTCCTCTTATAAATTTGATGATCCTGCTGTGTTTGCATGTGAGAAAGGATTTAGAACCCAATTTAGTATATTCATGTTTAGAATATCCTTGAATCGCTCATTAAAATCAGCATGGAGAACCTCCAAGTGTTGGCAGTATGTAAGTAAATCTTCCTTTTTGAGAGAGACTTCTGATAAATTTGAAAAGTGGCTATATTCCCCTTGGCCTAGATTCCGCTTGATCAGAAGAAGTTTCCCCCCACAAAAGCGGCAATAACGTTTTTTGTTTTAATTAAATTCCATTCATCACCTTGTAATTGTAGATTGATTTCATTAAATATTTTATAGAGGTCTGTCAAATAAGCGATGTCATTTTTGGATGAAATCAGGTTGGCCTGCAATCCGTCGTCTCTATTTTCTAGGAACTCTAGTACTAAATCAAACAAATTGAAAAATCTATTCAGACAAATACCTTTTGAAAGCCAACGAACTTCTGTGTGAACCAGCAAATGATTGAAATCTTCATCGTTTTCACTACAAAGTTGGCTAAACAATCTGTCACTCAATGAATTGCTTCTAATCTTGTTGACTGCTCTAATAACATAATGGAGCAACGTATGCAGGCGTTCACTTAAATTCTTCGGAACCAAATGTTGACGATGAAGAACACAATGTATAGCGAGTACATCTGGTACTGCTTGTTTCAAATGCACTATGAAACCCTTGTGGCACCCTGTCATTGCTGGAGCACCATCAATAGCAGCAGACAAAATATTACGAATAGGAATGTCTTTCTCTTGAAAAAACTTATTCATGGTATTAAATATAGATTCTCCCTTTTGCCCAAGACGATTATCTGCACATATTGAAAATTAGGACAGTAAAAGAGTTGATAATTGGTGCCATTGGTGGGCAGCATTCCAACTAACAAATTTTCTGTTTATACTCCAGGATGACCACACGGTCAGAGATCCCGAAATAGAGAGAGAGAGAATACAAATATCTTCTAAGAATACTTTTTGAGCAGCCGTTAGTCGCAATCTGTTAGCTTTGTACTGTTAGAAAATATTGCAGTTTTGTGAAGAATACACATTTCAAGAAACAATCTGTTATTCATAGTGGATGATTTTTTTTCTTTCCTTTGATGCACCAGTTTTCGAAGTTTATAACGCAGCTACAAATAGAAATATTTTCTCGAAATTTTGTTAGAAGATCAAACCCAGGAAACTGCTTTTCCGATATTGCTTACTAAAAACAATTACAATAAAGCAAATTTTTTTTTTATCAAATGCACATTGCACTGTTATCAGTTTTACACCAGTTTTTCTTGTTTCTAAAAGATGAATTTCCCTGATTTTCTGTTCATAGGAGCAATACATACTGAAGAAAGGAAATGCGAACTGTTCGCCTTTCAAAAACAGTCGTTGCTACTGTTTCGCTTTATTGCTTCTTATGTCAACTCACAGTAGCTCGCGTTGTCACGTTTCAAAGGCCCTAGGCTAATTAGGGGTGGGTTTAGAAAAATAATAGAAAAAGGCCTAAAAAAAATACACTTGATGTCACATTTTTGTCATTTGCGTGAAATTCAATAGAAGGTTTGGAAAATTGAAGTGGAAAAATCAAAGAAAACAGTTCTGGCTTCACCTATAGCGAATTTCAGCTGTGTCCATAGAGTAAAAATTATAGAATTTATTAGTTTACCTTTGAACTGGGTCCACTGGACCCAAGAAGATAAAAATACGGATAAGGAGCCACCGACCCCTAGACCGCCTGAAGGCCCCCCAATTGCTTCTGAACCCTAGAAGGCTTCAGCGCTCACTGGGGGGGGCGGTACCGCCCACTTTGGGAACCTATGATTTAGACCATACTGCATCTCTCAACTGTTTTAAAATGTCTTGGTACTGCTTTAACACTTGCAGAATAAATTCTGATAACATCATCCCAAAAAATGGTATGGTGTTATCAGAATTTGTCAAAAAATGGGAACCAGTATGGCCGTCAATGTAAATTTGAATCCCACACGTTTTTGGCCTTCGAAACCACTTAAAAGCTACTTTTTTTTTTAGTCATAGCATCATCTCCATAAAAAAAAAAAAAAAAAAATCATCTCCATACACTGTAATAAAAATTACATGTGTTTCTGTGGCTGCTTTTCCAAACTTAAAACAAAATTTTACCTTTGCACACTAGCTGAATTTCATAATTTTCAGTACACATGATAAAACAACTGTTCACTTAAAAGCAGCTTTCTGATAGACAGGTGCATAACAAGTTGAAACCTGGTGTGTCCATACTCAAAAGATGTCACTATAAGTCCCCACTCAATCTTTTGGCTACATCTATGCATTCAAGAATAAGATCATTCACCAAACTTTGATCAAACCTTATATGTCTATACATTTACTGAGAGCCTAATCGCAACCCCCTCCTCTGCTTCAGATACTACAACAGACAGCTACATACATGGAAAATCAAATTCTTATTAATGATATGTTACATTATATTAATGTCATATTAAACGTCATACCAACTACATTTGAAAGATGCATAATGTGAGGTCAAAATAATGTTAGTTCATTGCTCAAAGGCCTATCACCATTCATAGAAATAGAAAAATTAGGGGGAGAAAGTCAAAATAACAGAAAATATGCAAGGGCAGAAAGAGAGAGAGAGAGAGAGAGAGAGAGAGAGAGAGAGAGAGAGAGAGAGAGAGAGAGAGAGAGAGAGAGAGAGAGCATGAGAGTCCAGCTGTTAACAAACAATACAATTTTGACTCAAAATTGGACAAGTCCATCACAACTACAAAGGGACAGATTCCTTGAACAGTCAAAGAAGTACAGGTACTGGACATCAATAACAATAACAGTTTACTTCATTTTGTTCAAATAGAACACAACTATATATGGATACAGTAAAAATCTCCTCTCCACCTATCCCCATCAAAATTGTGGGTAGGAGAGCCACAGTTTGTGTAACATGTTTCGGACTTAGAATAAATCCATCAATTTCTTTTGAAAACATAATGAATGTCATCAATATTACTGATGATTTAATCCTATAATGGTTCATCATTATTTATTATTCTGGAGAGAGAGGATATTTCCATGATGACAATTCATCAAAATGGAGCCTTCCCAACAGAATCTCAAATTGTTAGTCCAATACATTATATTATGAACTAGTCCTTACAGTGTTCTACCCAGGACCTATTGAATAGGCACACTGCCTCGTGAATTTAACTGATCACCCAGCTAAAATTTAAGCGATTCTTGCGGTACCATATGGTACTGATCTCGATCAATATTAATTCGAACATGCTATGCAACACATTGCATAGCATGTTCATAGCACATTGACCTCAATGTGACATGCTTGTCACATTGAGGTCAATGTGACAAGAGCATATAATGTTAAATTATGCAATTAATTTTTGCTCTGGATTGCTTAAGTCACATTTATAAATAACAGAAATTTTTATAATATTGCAGAGTATTACACTTCCCCACCTGGCTACTTCAAAATGCCACCCGGCTGGCAAAATTTTCTGGGGAGAACACTGCCTTATTATAACTTTTATATGTAAGAGTGTATATAATTAATAATGAACAGTCATACCTCTTTGAAGGTATTTAATAGCCTCTTCAAAACTTTCAACTTCTAAAAGGGCTTGTCCTAAAAAAAAATGACCTTTCACAGAACTTGGATCCATATCTAAGGCTCGTCGACAATCCTGACAGGCCAATTCCCACTGCTGAAGTTTAAGGTAGCACAAAGCTCGATTAGTAAAAAAGGTGGGTACTAATGGGTTTTTAATCTGAAAAATATCAAAGAAATAATCACGAAATAATAATGAATACAAATGTAAGGTATATAAACGGCAAATGAAAAAAAATTTTAATTCATGAAATGTGTCTAGCTGCTAAATGTCAAATGTATCTAGCTATTTAAAATTAACACTAAGGCTAAATGAGCAATGTCACATCTGCTATACTGTATCTGTAAACCATATGTAACCTGGTTTGCTAGATGAAAATCAAGCATTTTCTGGGAAACCCTAACCTCAAAAAGGCAGCGACAGAAGCAAAACCTTGAACCATTAGTCAAATAAGGGCATTTAAAATAGGCACTTAAAATGCTGAAGTACTCTTTATTATTATTAGCCATACAGTGCAAGGAAGTTATTATGATATTGGAAATACAGTAAAGGATACTTAGTTATTAGGTACCTTGATCACAGCTACAAGGAATGTCACCACAGACATCTAATAACTTCACACCTCAAAATACAATAGTTTCCTGTGCATGCTTCTTAATATTTCAAACTTCATTCTTAAACATACCACCTAACAAAACTTCTAGGAAGTCTACACTTGCATCACAACCAATAACAATAAATTTTATCTTAGAGAAAAAAAGTCTTATGCATTAGGAATATATACATTTCTCATATAAGTAATGAGACCTACTCTCCCACCTAAAAGTTTGAAATCACAACATATAACAACAGTTTTTGTTAATTTTTGGAAATAAGTTATGACGATGTAAGGTTTAATATAAAAAACAAAAACTACAAAGTATTTTAAGATTTCTTACTAAGCATTGGAAAAATTATAGCAAAAATATTGAAATTATTAATATAATAATAGTAATAGTGGCATGCGATGCAAGAAAGCAAGCATATGAGCTTATGTAGCATCAGCCAAAAAAAAAAAAAAAAAAAATTCACACAACCATTCCCTCTAAAAGTTTGTCCAGTTCCTCCTTGAATTTTTTTAGCTATCAACTTCCACAACAACAGATGTAAGTTCGTTCCAGCAATTAACCACCCACTGGCTAAAGGCAAATTTCCGCACATCTCTTCTACAACTGTCTTTCTTCAATTTTAATTTATGCCTCCTTAGGTTCGTAATCTGAGCAAGTGGAAGAATCCCATCAGAATTCAGCGTGCTCAACCCATTATACACCTCAATCAGATCGCCTCACAGGTGCCTAGTCTCCATCTGCTGCAATTTGCAGAACTTAAGTCATTCTTTATAAGAGGATCCCTTCATTCCCCTTACCAATCTTGTTGTCCTGTACACGCTCAAGCAAATCTACATCCTTCTTAAAATGAGGCCTCCAGACCTACACGCAGTATTCAAGGCGTGGCATGACTATTGCTTTATACAAAGGGATAATCACCTCCTTTTCCCTGCTAGCAAAATTCCTGTATATCATAGACAAAACCCCCATGACCTGCTCTTCAGCCTGTCTGCATTGCTCAGAAAACTTCATATCTGACTGCACAATTACTCCCAGGTCTTTTTCATTTTCTACCACCTTAAGTGTAGTGCCACACAGTTGGTACGTTTCTCTGGGGTTACTTCTACCCATATGCAGTACTTTGCATTTGTCAAGGTTAAACTTCAGTTGCCACTTCTTAGACCATCTTCCCAAATTATCTAGATCTTGTTGCAGTAGCATACTGTCATTAACAACCCTTCCAACCTTTGTATCATCTGCAAACTTCGACACTAAGCCTCATATATCTTCATCAATATCATTGATAAATATACAAAACAACAGTGGACCCAACACCGAACCCTGTGGCACTCCACTAATAACATTAGTTCACGAAAAGCAGCGTCCATTTATTACCACCTTCTGTCTTGTTCCACTCAACCACCCTATTATCCATTGTAGCAACTCACCCTTAATACTATTCTGCTCCAATTTGTACAGTAGTCATCCATGTGCAACAGTGTCAAAAGCTTTCCTGATATCCAAGTATATGATATCAAAATTATTTTTTGCATCCAGTTCCTTTGTAACCACATCATAATAACCAATCAAATTTGTCAGACAACACTTTCCCTTAACAAACCCATGCTGTATCTGAATTATTGATGCAGTCTTGTCTAGATGATCCTGCAATGCATCTTTAACCAGTAACTCCATTATTTTACCCGGAACAGAAGTTAAACTAAGTGGTCTGTAATTACTTGTGTCACCCTTCGATCCCCTTTGTGAATTGGGCACACATTTGCACATCTCCAGTCTGTGGGGACCTCCTCCGAGTCCAAGGATGCTCTCATAATTATGGCTAAGGGTTTGCTTACTTCCTTTGCCGCCTCATTTAATAAAACTGGATAGATCCCATCCACCCCAGGTGCCTTTCTTATGTTTAATTTCGACAATTTCTCCTCCATTTTGCTCTCAGCTATTAAAAAATCATTAAGCACCCTGCTACAATTTGATAAACTTCTGGCATTTTCAAACCTTAATAACTGCTCATGTGTGAATGTAGATGCAAAATATTCATTCAGTTTGTTTGCTATCTGAGCAGGATCATCAACAGTTGAACCATTGATATCAAGTGGACCAATCAGCTTTATCCCCTTCCTTTTAGAGTATTTATATAAGTAAAGAAATCCTTGCTGTTTTTCTTAGCATCCTTTGCCAAAGATTTCTCGTAATCTGCCTTTGCCTTCCTAACCTCCTTTGTGACCTGATTACAGACTAGCTTATATCTGCCATAGGCTTCTGAGTCGCTTGATAATTTATATGCATCCCTTGCATTTTTCTTCTCTGTCACAAGTCTCATTAGTTCACTTGATAACCATTTAGGCCTAAACCTTGAACAATATTTCTTAATAGGTATGAAACGTTTAGTAGCTTCCACGTTTAATTCCTTGAATGCTTCCCACTTAGACTTTACTGTTAGTAACACCGTCAGTTGATCCCACTGTACAGAATTTAAAAGCTGTCTGAGACCACTGCAGTCACCTTTATAGAAGCAAAAACCCTTTCCTTTACCCCTGATGGTAACTATATCTTTAAGAAAATCCCACATCAATACAGTGTGATCACTGCCACCTAGTGGTTCCTTTATCTGCAAATTCTTAATACACAAATGATCACTGCTGATAACCAGATCAAGAGTATTACCTTCCCTAATTGCCTCTCGAACATGTTGCATCCAATAAATCCACAAAATTCTTGCTAGTGTGCGAGGGACCAACCCACAAGTTTCAGTCAATATCTGGGAAGTTAAAATCCCCCATTATAAGATATTCTGATTTACTAGCCCACTCTATTTCTCTGTACAATTGTTTGTTGTACTCATTTGAGTCATTAGGCCTATAACACGTTCCTTTCTTATTTTTGCTTTCCCAGTGCTTATGCCACACCAAACTGGCTCAACATTGCACTGTCCATCTATGTCAACTGGATGCAGTTCCTTTGATTTTATGATTTTCTTAATTAACAGCATAACCCCTCCTCCCTTCCTATCCTTTCTGAACACATTGTACTTCCCAAATTCCAATTCTGCATTTCTAAACAACTATACTGATTTTTCATCAACATATCCTCCATCCATAAGATTTTAACACTGCTTTACACAGACGCAGCGTTCTGATAATTTTATAATAATGTCTTGACTAACATTATTCCAAGCAATCTGCAAGCTTTCCCATACATTTAATGAAGATGGGCAGACTGCATGGTCTAGATGCTCTCGTAACAGCCCTATCGGGTTTAAGTCAGATGATTGGGGGTGGCCACACCATAATTTGCAATAACCCCTCCTGCTGTTTAGTTGTAAGAAAGTCCCTGTGCAGCTTAAGCTGTGCTTCAGGTCACTGTCTTGTTGTAATATAAAATTTCTTCCACAATGTTGAATTTCAGAGGATATTAACATATGTTCAAGAATGTTGTTTTTATAGCCTACTTTTCTTAAAATTCCTTCAATTCTGACAGTGTCACTCACTCCAATAAAACATAAGCAACTCCAGATCATGATGGAACCACCACCATGCTTGACTGTACACTAAACAAAGTAGCACCATTTTCCTTCAGTTGACCATCTCACAAACTCTACACTTGGATCCAAAAATTTCAAATTTGGATTCATCCATCAATAGTATGTTTTTCCACTCTTCGATTGTCCAATGTTGATGGCTCTTAGCCCAAGCCAACCGTTCTTTCAATTTTCCAGTTTTAATAAGGGTCCGAAAACCCTTATTAAAATGGAACCACAAAGTCCTGCTTGTTCAAGGTGAAGTTTTACAGTGGATATAGACGTGGGAGTTTCCTATTAAACTCGGCTCAGACTTCAGGAGTAGTAAGTCATCAAATGCATTTAGTGTTGTCATCCTGATTGTGGTTTGTTCTTTAAAATGCCAGTATACTTGAATTGTTGAATGGTAGTTTGTACTCCTTTAAATGAAAAACCTAGTTTTTGGCAAAATTCTTCTCATGGAATAACTTTCTTTATACAAAGTTATAATAGCACTTCTTTTTTCAGCACTCAGTTCCTTATTTCTTGCCATTTATCATGAAACACACAAAACTTACACCAAGCACTCATTCTTTCTGACAAGTGTTTGATTTTATAAGTTACAGCTCTTACTCCTCAATTTATATTATTGCAAAACACTCTAGAACAGTGGTTCTCAAGTGAGGCCACAGTGGTCAAATATGGCCACCAAGACATTTTTGGGTGGCCACCAGAGTATTTTCATAAATATCAAAATATTTATTTATTAAATTTCAACATTAAAAAAATTAATTTATATACAATAAAATATTATATGGATTATATGGACTTTTATAAAAGCGATATTCAATGGTATGAGACATGATTGTTCATCCAGAGTACTAGCGTTTTACTAGATTTATTACATTTTGTGCGAAATTGTGTGGCCACCAGCTAAATCTCGTGTAAATTTTTGCGGCCACCAGGAAAAAACTCAAGAACCACTGCTCTAGAATCATCTACAATCTTCTATAATATTGAAACAATACTTCCACTTTCTATAATATTCCAGGATCAACTATGCCAGTGATTCTGACACTACTGATGTAGACAACATCTCCATTGTTGTCTTTCAGGTTTTATTTTAGCTCCTCTTGGGTACCATTCTGTTATTTGCTTAGTCCATGTGTCATCATGTCTTTGAGCTATGTGTCCTGCTCAAGTCCATTTCAGTTCTTTAGTTTTGATAAGAATAAGTGTGGTTTTATCTATCTCTACAAGCAAATGTTTGATAAATCATTAATAAGTCACCATGAGCTTTCCTTGCCACTTGTCTACAATGCTTTTGAGAATTTCATATTCACCTGTATCACAATCTCCAAATCCCATTCTTCCTCCACTGTTTTTAACTCAATCCCATGAAGTGTATAAGTTATTTTGGGATTGCTACTATTCACCAAGTGTAATAAAATCTTGCATTTTGCTGCTAATTTAAAACATATCTGCCACTTTTCTGACCATCCTTGAAGCCTATCCAAGTAATCCTGAAAGGGCACTGCTCGGTGCTAATCATTAACTACACACCCAATCACATGGCAACAAACAATATCCAGTGCCTCTGCTACAACATACAGTATACTGGATAGTATAAGGCTTGAAAAATCCTTTTAAAAGGGTTAAATAAATTTCATGAAAATATGCTACTGGAGGTGAAGTTGTTAGATATAGGCAGGCAGGCAGATGGACAGTTGTGGTAAGAACAATAGGTGCTCTAAGTATAATGGACTTAACCTAATAGGTGGTTTTCAGTCCAACTTCAACCAATGTCATTATGAATTTAATGCTGTTTCTGTCGCATGCCACTTCTACAGATATTTCCATGAACACTGTTCTTCTGAATTGGCTTCTATAATTCGCTCTCTCTTTCAAAACAGTCTGAACACGTGCCGCCACCAGCCAACATCCATTTACTGTGCAACTTCAAACTCACAGAACCAACTTTTCATCTTCCTCGTTTATTCATTCAACTGCTGTTTTCTGGAACAACCTTCTTTCATACGTATTTCCTGAAAGTTACAGTCTACAGAAGTTCAAGTCCAATATCAACAAATATTTTCTTTCATCTTCTCAACCTCCAACCCAAGCATGGCACTAAGTACTATAGGTTCTAATACCTCTCATGTTTGGGGTTTACATAAAAAAAAAAAAAAAGTAGATATTTTACTGTCAACTTTTTCTAAATTCAGGAAATCTAGCAGCAGAAATTTAGTGTCCGTGGAAAGAGAAATTTTGCCTCATTAGGTTAACATCTACTTGTTTCATATTGAAAACAAAACTGCATGTCCAGTTAAAATATAACATTCTATGGCTGGTACACTGATGAAGTCTCAGTGCTAGAGAAAACTTCCAGCTGGCTACTATGCAATTAACTAACCTTACCTGCTTAAAATGTATTGGGGGAGATCTCATTTTGACCACCATCAATCAGCCACACTAATAATACTTTGCAACATTCTTTTAGTTTCTCTAAAAGTTCAAGAACTCTCCCTTCAAAATTATTGAAATTGTCCTGTGCCCAAAGTTTTTAGATATCTGAGGTCAGACTTAAATTTTGTTAATAAAGTAATAATGTACAAATAAAATAATGAAATCAATAAATTAAATTAAATGTATATTAAAACAAATTAATTTATGAATTAAGAATTTAATAAATTGATGATGTGAAGAAAAAGTGTCCTAATTATAATGGGTAGAGACAGAAGAATGTGGCTGCAATGGGCCATGAATTTTTGTGGTAATATATGTATTTAACTGCATAACCATATAAAGTATGCTAAGCCAGGACTGCATTCCGCACTAAAGGTAAGAATAAGAAAAAATTGGGAAAACTTAGCTTAAAAATAATTAAATATGAATTTATGTAAATAAATTCATATTTAATTATTTGTCATAAACAACAGGTCTGGAAGCCTCATTTTAGGAAGGATGTAGAGCTGCTGAAAGGCAGTGCAGAGAAGGGCAACAAGATTGGTGAGAGGAACAAAGGGGTACTATTACCAAGAAAAGCTTCAATTCTGCAAACTACAGTGTATGAAGACTAGGCAGAGGTTATCTGATTGAGGTGTTTAAGACTTTGAATGGACTGAGCAAGTTCAATGCTGATGGGATTCTTCCTCTTACTCAGACTACACATATGAGAGGGCACACAAATTTAAACTGAGGAAGGACAGTTGCAGAATACATGTGCAGAAGTGTGCCTTTAGCCAGCAGATGGTTGATTGCTGAAACAAACTTTCATCTGTTGTTGTTATTGTTGTGGAAGTTGAAGCTTAAATAAATTCAAGGAAGAACTAACAAACTATTGGAGGCAATGAATAGTTGAAATGGGAAGTATCATTTCCCCCCCCCTTTGGCTGATGCTGTATAAGCTTGCTTTCTTTCATCATTTACCACTACTAATGCTAATATTAGCGAGGAAATGCTATTCTACATGACTCTTTTCAAAGAAAAATCTACTGTTGGTTGAACAAATGGAATAAGCTAATTTCTGTTTATTCTTTGCTGGTGTTGATTAAGGCCATGTTAAAGCTAAGCATCTAATTATGTGAAATTTCCTAGTTTCGGATATCTCTAAATTTTTTCTTGTTACCTTAAAAAACAAACTGCATCAATTTTTGGGAACTAATTTAACTTTATAATTTAATTTCTTTTTATTTCTTTCTATGAAGAAACTAATGACTGACTTTAAGACAGTTCTCAAAAAGTCTAGGTCTATGTAAGAGTGTCAAAGTATAGATAAAAATTCTGATTAATATCCAGTGTGTAACTGATTAGCAAATTATTTTTAAGATTGAAATTCATATATATTCTTAAGAGACTTTTGGCATTACAAAAATAGTTCAACTCTCATAACGAGAAAAACATTTTAAGAGTGCAAAACATTTAATTTTTTAATTTACCAAAATGAATTTTGAACCTCAGAATGCTCACTAAAGTGATCAATTGTACTCGGTAACAAACACTTAATACAAAACAAATGAATCTACTACACTATATAAGTCCATATGAAAAACTTTGTTTTGCTTAAAATCAATAGGCATAATAGACTTAACTTGAATGATTGATGCCTAGTAAGGCAAATGTCTTGTACACACCACATGCCCTCTCCTCGCAGAGTTCAGTAGGTCTGCCTGAAAGTCATAGTCACACGGCTCTGTTCACTTCTTCCATCATTCTCCTGGTCTACCCAAGTAGACTTACTTCCTTCTTCAACTGCCCTCCTATTCACCTGGGTTTGTTGGAAGGGTGCAGAGAAAAGCAACAAAATTAGTTGGAGCAAACAAAAGGGATATTCTTATCACGGATATCTGCATGGTGACCTGATCAAAATGTATAAGGCTTTAAAAAGGTTAAGTAAACTGAACGTCGATGGTATCTTTACCGTTTCTCAGTTGACATACACAAGGGGTCATAAATTTAAACTCGAAAAGAATGATTGCAGATCAGATGTGCAGAATTTTTTTTCATTTAGTCAAAGGGTAATCAATTGTTGAAATGTGGAATAATCTTCCACCTAGTTTTGTAGAGGCAGATAGTTTGAGTAAATTTAATGAAAATTTGGAGATGATGGGAAATTTAAGGTTATTATTATTTATTATTATTTTTTTTTTAGTTGGTGCTGTATAGGCTTTCCTTTTTTGCATCATATTGCCAATATTAATACTAATTGGTATTAAGCTCCTATTAACTCTACACTAAACAGAGTTAAATTTAACATTTGATGCTCACCCCAAATTCACTTTATCGAGGACCATACCTATAAACTGTTATAGGTTTTTATTTCTTTCTATGAAGAGAGTTATGATACATTTCAAAAATCTCACTATTTGCTGTGCATTAGAACAAACTACAATGCTAGCAGTGTTCCTATTGTTCCACTGTTAACAGCCAGGGCACAAACTTATTATTATCAGCCATATGGTATAAGGAAGCCTGAGACTTATGCTGCACCAGCCAAAAAAAAAATTCCCGAATTACCCTGAGAGAGAGAGAGAGAAGTAGAAAGGAATCACCAAGAAAGAGAAGAATGATGATATCCAGCTCAGGACTCTGGGTTTGCCAAGCCCATCTCAGAAATTAGAATGCCATTCAAAACCTTTCATGTATGGCCCACTGTTGAGTCTCTATATGCTATTTTAAGAAAATGAAATGTTTCACTTACAGCCTTTCTGACTTTAAAGCAAAATTTAACATGTTGTTCAGTGCACCCTGACATTTTGAAATATGAGATGTGAAAAACACATCTACAGTATTGGATGAGAATAATAGACTGCCATAAGTATGTGAATAATACTGCTTGGGGATAAGGAAGCAACATGTCTAAGTTCATCGTGCTTTGTCGTAGTATGCCGTTATCTCAACCTTGAGGTTGCCTAAACAGTGTGCAGTTCAAAAAGTATCTGGATTAAGCAAGTTCCTTCAGGAACATGTTTAATCCAGATACTTTTTGAACTCACCTTGTATATAATTAAAATCAGACTTCCAATGCCTCAGAAGAGTAATGAAATTTTATTAACCTATAATACCAGCAAAACATTTCAAACATATTTATTTAATCAATTCTACAACAACTTATTCTAAGAAGAACAGCTTCAATTATCTGATTACAGTATATCCCTGATGATAGCAAAAACTATTGTCTAACTTCATTTTTCACTAATTCCACCCATAAATGAATAATTATTTGTAGTAACATATTCATACCAGGCTATAAATATTGCGATAGTCCTCTTGATGAACACATTTTAATGGTATTCATAAATTTGTGGGAAGTTTTGGTTTTTCCTTTTCTGATGTATACCTTAATTACTTTTTTTGTGTTAGCTAAAGAATTTTACTTTTTAGTAAGGATATAACTAATTTAACACTGCAATCGTAATGGCATTGGCATAATGTATATCTTGAACTTGATAGCATAAGGTATAACGTAAAACTTGATAGCATAAGGAATAACGTTAAACTTGATCACATAATGCATATCACTGCATTTAGGAATCTATTAGATTAGTGTAGTATTGTCAATTAATCAATTAAATTTATTAATTTTTGTTGTTAATCAATTAAATTGTATTTAAAATCATGCCCCAGACTATAGCAGCAAAGAACAGGCACAAAGCAGTGGGAGAATCGAAGGGACGATTCTCAAACTTATCACAGCCTAACAAAATGTACACCTTGTGAAATGTGAAATCTTTCTGGAACAGGACATAATCGAGCCAAGGAGGGAGGTCTTTGTGCGTGTGTGTGTGTGCTATGTGTAGAGAGTGTAGAAATTAGCTGCCAATTCAGCGTTCTGATGTGAAGAAAAAGTGTCCTAATACATTTAGGACACTTTTTAGGATACATTTATGAAAGTTTGAAGTAGATGCCCTAGTATGAAGTAGGGTAGATGCCCTAGAAGGAATTAAAATGGGGGGAAATCAAGCTCTCAGCTGCCCAACTCAATGCCAGAGCTCACACTTGTGCATCGGGCAACACAGCAGCAATCTCCAAGGCAGAATGCACTGGTAGCAAAGGAGGTGATTACTGTCGGTGACTGTATTGTCAGAGAAGCGGGAAATGTGTTGTGCAAGAAAAATTGGTGAAATAGGACCAGGGTAAGTCTGCCAGGAGCAAAAGTAGATGACATTATAGAGCAGATATCATCTTTTATGGGCACGAAAGATGATATCGTTGTACATGTTAGCACTAATGATATTAAGAGTAGGAGATCTGAGGACTTAACAACTAAAAGGAAATGTTGGGAATAGTTGCGCATTAGAATTGAATTTGAAAGTATGCAATTCTGCCAGACACGAAATGAGGGAGCATAAATTGAGAACTTTGTCAATCAATTCAGCCCAGAGAATGTTCAAGGCTCATGGGGTAGAATTTTTCTCAGCTTGGTCTGTGCTTGTTAACAGGAGAGGCTGTTTTTACAGGAATGGGATACAATTGAATAGATATGCAAGAAAATTTGCTTATACTATCAAGGCAGTGACAGGTGGGTTGGAAAACTGTTAGCTTGGAGGGATACAAATAGCTTAATTAGAGACGGAGGCAAAAGTGATTCTTGCATTGCTACTACTGGTATATGCAACACCCTTGAAAGCAAGATGTCTGGGACTTCAGTCCCTGCTGTGCATCATCATGGAACAAATACATACATGGGCTGTGTTAGGGTAACTAAGAGTAAGAACGTGTGCATGTATACTTACATGTACACTAATGCCAGCAGCATTGTAAATAAATTTGATGAATTTGAAGTACTGATTAAATCATTAAATGCAGACATTGGAGAATATGGGGATTACAATGTATATAGGAAGGACAACCAGGACAGAGTTGGAGGGGTTATGCTTTTAGTTAAGAAGCATATTAAATCTAAGGCAATGCCAGTTGACATGGGTGACAAGTGCAACGTTGAGTCAGTTTGGTTGTGATTAAACAAAATTGGGAGTAGAAGTATGTTATTGACCAAATGACTGTGATGAGTATACCAAACAGCTATAAAGAGAAAGAGTGGACCAGCAAATCAGAATGTCTCATAATGGGGGATTTTAACTTTCCATATGTTGACTGATTTTTTTTGTAGATTGGTCACTCACACACTAGCAAGACTTTTGTGGATTTCTTCAATGACGGTTTTCTACAGCAGTAGGTTAGAGAGGCAAGAAAAAAAACAATACTCTTGATCTGGTTATCAACAGTGATTCTTCACACATTAAGAATCTACAGGTAAAAGACCCACTGGGTGGCAGTAATCACAGTATACTAATGTAGAATTTAATTAAAGATATAACTACTGTCAAGGGTAAATGGAAAGGCTTTTCTTTTGTAAGGGTGACTACAGTGGTCTCAGACAGTTTTTAAATTGTGTACAGTGGGATCATCTGATGATGTTACCAACAGCAAATTCTAAATGGGAAGTATTCAGGAAAGTAATCAATGATGCTACTAGGCTTTTATACCAATGAAGAAATACTATTCAAAGCTTACACCTAAATGGAAGTCAGTTGAACTATGAGACACTAGCAGAGAAGAAAAGTGCATAAGATGCATATAAATTATCAGGTGATAAAGAAGCCTATGGTAAACATAAATAAATTAATCTGTAATCAAGTCACAAAGTAGGTTAGGCAAGCTAAGACAGATTATGAGAAGTCTCTGGCCAAAGAATTATATGTGTATATTAACAGTAGAAGGAAGAGGTTGAATATTGGGCCGCTTGATGTCTATGGGTTAAATGTTCATAACCCTGCTCAGGTTGCTGACAAACTGAATATATATTTTGCATCTACATTCACATGAGGAATTCTGTAGGGAAGAGGATGCCAGAAGTTTAATGAGGAGCTAGATGACTTTGTGATAACTAAAAGGAAAGTAGAGGTGAAATTGTTGAAGATGGACATAAAAAAAAGGCACCTGGGTGGATGGAATCTATCCAGTTATTAATAAGGGAGGCAGCAAAGCAGGTAAGCAAACCCTTAGTCATAATTACAAGAGCATTCTTGGGTTCATGGGAGGTCCCTATGAACCGGAGATGGTCATATCTGGTGAGTGTGGGCTTGGCACACCCAGGGTCCTGAGCTGGATATTATCATTCTTCTCTTTCTTAGTGATTCCCTTCTACTTCTCTCTCTCTCTCTCTCTCTCTCTCTCTCTCTCTCAGGGTAACTCAGAAATTTTTTTTTGTTGGCTGGTGCAGCATAAGCCTCAGGCTTCCTTGCACCATATGGCTAATAATAATATTAATAATAATGTGCGAATGTATCCCCAATTCATAAAGGGGATCAAAAGTCGACAAGAGTTATTACAGACCAATTAGCTTAACTTCAGTTCCAGGTAAAATAATGGTTTGTTTGTTATTTGGTTTTTAGGAGCATTAGCAACTAAGGCCAAATTGCTCTGGGATATGCGGTGGTCATTCCCTGACCTTTCCGCATCCTCCATATTTGGTGGTGACAGGCTCGAACCCCGGTCTAATCAAGAAGCGTGTGCTACACACTGCTGTTCCTTCCCACCTGGCTACGGAGGCACCTGGTAAAATAATGGAAGCACTTATTGAAGAAGTAATGCATCTGGACAGACATGAAATTCTACTGCAATCACAGCATGAATTTGTTAAGGGGCAGTCTTGTCTAACCATTCTAATAGGTTATTACTATGATACGGTGACCAAGGATCTGGATGCAAAAAATAATTTCAACATCATATACTTGGATTTCAGGAAGGCTTTTGATACTGTTGCATATAAAGGACTCCTGAACAAACTGGAGCAATGTGGCATTCAGGGCAAGCTACTGCTATGGATAAAGGGATGGTTAAGTGGAAGAAGACAGAGAGTGGTTATCAATAGGCATTACTCTTCGTGGACTAATGTTATTAGTGGAGAATCCCAGGGTTCTGTGATTTTTTTAATATTTATCAGTGATACTGATGAAGGTATATCAGACAATGTCTAAATTTGCAGATGATACAAATGTTGGCAGTATGGTTAATGACAGTCATCAGGTTGAGCTACTGCAACAAGATCTAGGAAAACTGTATCAGTATACTGAGAAATGGCAGTTGAAATTTAACATTAACATATGTAAGGTACTGCATATGAGTAGCAGTAACCCCAGAGTAACTTATCAACTGTGTGGTTTGACACTTAGGGTAGTGGAGAATGAAAAAAACCTGGGGGTAATTGTGCAGTCAGACATGAAATTCTCTGAGCAGTGGAGACATGCTGCCAGGCCAGCTCATGGGGTTTTGTCAATGATATAGAGAAACTTTGCTAGCAGGGATAAGGAGGTAATTATCCCTTTGTATAAGGCCATGGTAGACAACATCTTGAGTACTGTATACAGGTCTTTAGAATGTAGATCTGCTGGAACAGGTGCAGAGAAGGGCAACCAGACTGGTAAAGGGAACAAAAGGGTGCTCTTACCTAAAAAGACTTCAGTTCTGCAAATTGCAGCATCTTGAGACTAGGTACCCGTGGGGAGATCTGATTGGGGTGCTTAAAGCCTTGATTGGATTGAGTAAGCTGAATGTTAATGCCATTCTCCCACTTGCTGAGACTACACATGAGGGAGGGAAAATTCAAGTTGAGGATGGATGGTTGCAGGATAGATGTGCAGAAGTTTGCCTTCAACCAGCAGGTGGTTGATTGTTGGAAAAGGTTTCCAAGTGGAAATGGATGGGTGGAATAAATTCAAGGAAGAACTAGACAAATTCTTGGAGGGTACGGATGGGTGAACTGTGCAGGTTTTTTTTTTTTGCTGATACTATATAAGCTTGCTTTCTTGCATTAAATGTCAGTACTACTATTCAAAAACTTCAGACAAAATATACACACCTTGAATAAAAATTTGGTATTGTTTAGACAACTCTAAGCAAGGTTACACATTTTTGAAGTTTTTTTTTTTTTTTTTTTTGTGTATGTATGGAGAGGGAACTCAGAAATACTAAGGAGACTGTGCAAGGCTAATTAACTCTGTCACCTCACTTAGTCTCATTCAAAGCTCAAACTAAATTATATTTTAGTATGGTCTGTAAACACCTCAAAAATTTCTAATCTTGCATAGATTCAATTATGCACTTATAAAAACAATTTCTACACAATTTCATTCAGCTTAAGCAATCAAACTCTTGCCCTCAGAACACAACACAAAGAACACAAACAAACTCTTCACAAACTCTTGCCCTCGAGTAGAGTTTGTGATTGCTTAAGCTAAATGGTTGTGTAGAAATTGCCTATGAACAGCCACATATGAAAAGAGAAGGAACAAAGCAGGCTCTCAGCCACAGTTTGCCCCTGGCTAATAAAATCACTTACAGCAATTTCAAACTCACCTTCAAAATAACTCCAAACCTTACTAGTCTATCATAGACTCACACAGATCTACTGAGTCTTCTGGCTAGTAAAATCACTCTCAGAAATTTCAAACTATTGTCCTCAAAATAAATAACTCCAATTCTTACTAGTCTATCAGTAGTTAAATAGCATCCTCCCACTCATGCCTTCAAAAGACTGAAGTGGTACAGAAAACTTTCAACAGAGATGCTCTTTGGAACAGCAATAATAAATTCCTGGGTAACACACAAAAGTTTAACTCCAGTACTAAGTCAACAGTTTTGAAATTCTGAGAAGCTATCATAAAACAATGTGATGCACTCAAAGTGAATACTTCAATAAGTATTTATTTTGTTATATTATATTATAACTTATTTTTCAATTTATTAGAAATCCAGGAAGAACCACATCAATTATACATAATGCAGTAGCACCTAATAGAAATTAAATAACCATTTTTTAAAGAAAGGCACAATTCTCTTTCTTATATTCAACAAACAGTAAACATTATAGTAATATTTTTCAGTTGCAGGAGGCAATGTATCAGTTATATCCACATGAATTTGAATATGACTAATATTCAAATTCGTGTGAATTAGAATATCAAAACTAGACAGTTTGAAACATACTAGAGGGTCACTCTGACTGATAGGTAGTTGTTAATCATGGCATGCCAATTTGTAACAAAAAAATTTAAATATCTGACTCAGGTGCTTCTTACATAAACTATAACTTGTTTGTAAGATGGGAGTAGGGAAAACTGTTTCATATGACACCAATAAAGCAAGTGAAAGAATATTATCGTAGCACTTGGTGACCCACCAGTGGATTACCCTACCTGCAGAACTAGACGAGGGCAACCCACTGGTGGATTGCTCCATCTGACGAACAGTTACTGAGCAACCCACCAATGATTGCCAAGTGTGAACATGTTAACAAAATTAATAAACTAAATTGTTGGTAAGATCTGCATTTACCCTCCCTCTGCTTCTTTTGGAAAAGTATTTTCAAACAATTCTAAGTTATTTGTACAAAAACGTTTGAGTATATGAGAAACTGGAAGTTTCCACTCTTTATTTTTGAATAAACCTTATCAAGAAAATGTCTTTAGGTAGATCACGGTTCAAGCCCACAGGACTGCTAAATATAGTTAATGATTGTATTCAATCAATTTTCAATCAATATTTGACCCTTGCACCTGACAATGTTGGGCCAGATTTAAATGCTTATTCTACCAACATTTCATTAAACAGAACCTTTCTGAAGAAAGTAGATGAATCCCATGGTGGTGATGCAAGAAGAGAGAACAGTCAACAAAAACTGCAGTTGGATAAAGTTTGAATTACTCTTTTTAAGCAACCTATAAAGAGGCATTTACAAATATTTTACAATGATTATGCTTTGATTATACCAGACTTCCTAATATTATTAATGCCATTAAATAACAATTTCTTCTTATCATCTTTAGCATCCTCTTCAGATACAATTATTTTATTTATTATTACTTTAACTCCAAAATGCATGAGAATATTTAAGGGAACTCCAAGAATTGGCTTTCACACAACTTTCCTCAATGTCAACATTTTCAAATGATAAAATCAGATAAAAGCTTTTGAAAAATCAAATCAAAACAGCACTGTCCACTTTCTCATGTATTAGCTTCCCATGGCTTTCTAGTCTTGACTAAGCTCCCCCCCCCCACCAAAAGAAAAAGAAAAATTAAGACCCACATCACTGTTTTTTTGTTTTTTTTCATTGCTTGATACTGTTGAAGTTCGTACACCATATTTCTTTGCTAACTTTTTTTATCAGATTCAATTTTGAATATTCACATTGTCCACTTTATAACTCAGCAAAAGAGCCCCTCTTTGCATTTAGTAGACATTTTTATCTCAATAAAGAGAAATATCAAATTTAAAAAATAAATATTTTAATTTACTACACTATAATTTAGAAAAGCACTTTAATATGAATACATAACAAACATACAAAACAAGAATATCTGCACTACAAATGCTATGTTTTCACCAAACAGGAAATTACAACACTAATGCATATTAGTTTTGTTTATCTATCACCACAATTGAATAATCCTGCATATAAAAAAACAAAGATATATAAAATGACATTGAATAAACAGCAAAAAATTTAACTAAATCTAATCCAAGTAACTGGTTATTAGGATAATCCACATTACATGTAGTCATTTCACAAATTGTTCTTTTCGCTACCACATAATAAAATTCTCATCAAACTTTATACTATAATCATTATTTTTTTTTTCTGTTATTATTGCAATCTCTGAAACTGGAATGTTTACATTAAAATATAATTACTAATCATCAATGCCAAACTTCAAATGTCACTTCTCTATCCCATCTGCCTAATTTCTCTAGGTTTTGTTGCATAATCAGTGGCATTCCTGTCATTAACCATCCTGCTAATCTCTGTATCACATCAAATTTCGAAATGAAACTTAATGTCCTCATTAATAAATACTGAAAACAATAAGAGGTGCAGGACTATCCAGAACCAAGATACTTCAATAATAACATTAGTCCAAGAGGAGTGGTGCCCATTATAACCACTCTTCTTGAACTAATAACTGCATCACAGCAGATAATCAGACATGACTGCCACTTAACAAATTTACGCTGTGACCCCCCATATAACTGCATTCCTGTCAAGGTGATACTGCATTGCATCTTTAACAACTGATGCCATTATTTTCCCTTGAACATAAGTCGAGTTACAGGTCTGTAATTACTCACTTTGCTCACTGATACCCTTTTGTAAATAATGGTGATATTTAAATCCTCAATCCATAGATATCTGGCCCGAATCCAAAGATGCTCACATAATTAAACATTTGCTTACCTGTTTTTCTGCTTCTTTTAATAAATTAGATATGTTCTATCAGACCCAGGAGTTTTTTTTTTACTTCTAGCCTTCAACAATTTCTCTTCTACTTTCCTCTCGGTTATCACAAAATCATTTAGCTCCCAGCTGTAACTTAGTACATTTCTGGTTTTACACACCTAAAAACCTCTTTGCAAATAAATGTAGAAGCAAAATATTCAGTTTGTCAGCAACCTGAACAGGATAATCAATAGTTAAGCATTCATATGTAGTGGACCACTGTGGTTCATCCTGTTTTTTCTGATGTTAACAAAACCAAATAAACTAGTTTTTGCTTTTTTTTTTTTTTTTTTTTTATGAAAACCCCAAACACAAAAGGTATCAAAACCTATAGTACTTAGTACTGTGCATGGTTTGAAGGAGAAGTATGGGGGGAGGGGGTGCCAGAAACTTTGCTCTAGAGACTAAACATGGGTTTCATCACTTTTGCTTGCTGTAGGATTCCATGTATCCTGCTCATTTATAATGATTCCACACATTTTACTTCTCTGTCACTGGTCTCAATTCATCTGACATTTCCCATATAGAATTTGAAGCTAGCATTAGTAGTGGCAAATGATGCAAGAAAGCAAGCTTATGCAACATCAGCCAAAAAAAAAAAAAAAAAAAAAACAGTTCCCATTTTATCTATTCATTTTCTCAAATACTTTTAGTTCTCATTGAATTTAATTAAGCTATCAACTTCCACAACAACAGATAGAAGCTTGTTCTAGCAATTAGCCACCAGCTGGCTAAAGGAAACTTCAGTACAACTATTCTGCAACCATCTTTCCTCATTTTGAATATGCCTCCTCATGTACCATCAGCACTGAGCTTGCTTAATAAATTCAAAGCCTTAAACACCTCAATCATATCACCACACAGATTCCTGGAATCCAGACACTGTAACTACCAGAACTGAAGCCTTTCCTGGTAAGAGCACTCATTGTTCCCCTGACCAATTTTGTTTCCCTTCTCTGTACTCATTCCAACAGCTCTAGATCCTTCCTCCAAGAACTGTAGGCAGCACTCAAGATATGGCCTAACTAATGCCTTATACAATGAGATAATCACTTCCTTATCCCTACTGGCAAAATTCCTATATATCATTGATAAAACCCCATAACTGTCCTGGCAGCATGTCTGCACTACTCAGAGAACTTCGTATCTGACTGCACCAGTAACTCCCAGTTTTTTCATTTTCCACTAGCCTCGGTATAGTACAAAAGAGTTGGTATGTTACTCTGCGGTTACTATTACCAATATGTAGTACTTTGCATTTGTCAATATTAAACTTCAATTGCCATTTCTCATCCCTCCGCCCAAATATTCTAGTTCCTGTTGCAGCAGCATACCGTCATTACTGTCATTAACCACCCTGCCAACTTTTGTATGACCTGCAAACCAACACCACCCTTTCCCAACACCAAACACCAGGGAACTCCACTAATAATTTAGTCCATGAAGAGCAGAGTCCATTGACTACCACTCTTATCTTCTCCTACTCAACGATCTCTTTATGTATAGCAGCAACTTATCCTTAATACCACACTGCTACAATTTGTACACATCTTTTATGTGCAACAGTATCAAAAGCTTTCCTAAAATCCAAGTATATGATATCAGAATTATTTTTTGCATCCAGTTCCTTTGTGACAACATCATAGTATCCAATCAAATTGGTAAAACAAAATTTCCCCTTAACAAACCCATGCTGTGTCTGAAGTATGGTTGCAGCCTTGTCTAGATGATCTCGCATTACTTCTTTTACCAGTGACTCCATCATTTTCCCTGGAACAGAAGTTAAATAACAGGTCTAATTACTCGAGTCACACTTTAATCCCCGTTTGTGAATTGGGGATACATTTGCACATCTCCAGTCTGCAGAAACCTCTCCAGAATCAAAGGATGCTCACAAATTATGGCTAAGGGTTTGCTTACTTCCTATGCAGCCTCCCTTAATATAACCAGATAGATCTCATTCACATAACCAGATAGATCTCATTCTCATGAAACTTCAACAATTTCTCTTCCACTTTCCTCTCAGTTATTATAAAATCATTTAGTTCCCTATTAGGGTTTGATAAACTTCTGGCATTCACTTCCCTAAACAATTCCTCATGAGCAAATGTAGGTAACAATACTCATTCAGTTTGTCAGCAACTTGAGCAGAATCACCAACAGTTGGACCATCGATATCAAATAGACCAATTTGATTCATCCCATTCCTTCTAGTGTTTACATAAGTAAGGTCTTTGCTGTTTTTCTTTGCATCCTTTGCAAAGATTTCTCGTAATCTACCTTTGCTTTCCTAACCTCTATTGTGCCTTGATTACAGACTATTTTATGTATACCATAGGCTTCTGTGTCACCTGATAATTTATATGGATCCAGTGCATTTTTCATCTCTGCCACAAGTCTCATAGGTTCATCTGACACCCACTTAGGTCTGTAATTTGAAGAGTATTTCTTAGTTGGTATGAAAAGCCTAGTAACTTCTATGATTATTCCTTGGATGTTTGCCATTTAAAGTTTGCTGATGGTAACATCATCAGTTGACCTACTGTATAGAATTTAAAAACTGTCTGAAACCACTGTAGTCACCTTCACAAAAGCAAAAACCCTTCCCTTTACCCCTGATGGTAGTTACATCTTTAAGTAAATCTCACATCAATAAACTGTGATCGCTGCCACCTAGTGGTTCTTTTATCTGCAGATTCTTAATGCATGAATAATCAATGCTAATAATCAGAACAAGAGTATTACTCACCCTTGTTGTGTCTCTAACATGCTGCTGCTGCTGCTGCTGTAGAAAACAGTCATCCACTAAATTCACAAACACCTTGCTAGTGTGTGTGTGTGTGTGTGAGTGACCAACCCACAAGTTCCAGTCAATATCTGGAAAGTTAAAATCTCCCATTATAAAATAGTCTTTTACTGGCTCACTATTTCTCCGTACAGTTGTTCATTGTATTCATCAGGGTTATTAGAACTAAAACACACTCTTGCTCTCATTTTTGCTTTCCCAGTGCTTATATCACACCAAACTTACTGATCATTGAGCTGGCCACCCATATCAACTGGATGCACTGCCTTTGATTTTATGCACTGCTTAACTAAGAGCATAACTCCACCCCATCCTCCTATTCTATCTGTGTACACATTGTATTCCCACATTCAAATTCTGCATCCCTTATATGTGAGTGCCATCACATCTTTGATATCCCAACTATATCTGCATCTAATGTCATGACCAGCAGTTCAAATTCATCAAATTTATTTACTATACTCCTAGCACTGGTATACATGTACATGCTCTTGCTCTCCCTAACACAGCCCATGTATTTACTTGTTCCATGATGACTCCCTTTGAAATCCCCAGAACTTTGCTTTCCAGGCTGCTGCTCATACCTTGCACCATTTCTATTTAAGTGTATCCCATCCCTGTAGAAGCAGTTAACCAGCACAGACTGCACTGAGAAAAATTCTACCCCATGAATTATCCCCACTCCTTGCACAATCACTCTGGGCCTGAACTGATTGACAAAACTCTCATCATATTCCCTCCTATTGTATCTAGGCATATTTTTGGCTTTGGTAACTGATAGTCTGTCAGAAAAAGTAGTAGTAATAGTGGCATGTGATGCAAGAAAGCAAGCATACCAGCTCATGCAGCATCAGCCAAAAAAAAAAAAAAAAAAATTCACATAGCCATTCCCTCTAAATGTTTGTCCAGTTCCTCTTTAAATTTTTTAACCTATCAACTTCCACAACGACAGATGGAAGTTTGTTCCAGCAATTAACCATCCGCTGGCTAAAGGCAAATTTCCACACATCTATTCCACATCTGTCTTTCCTCAATTTGAATTTATGCTCCCTTAGGTGCATAAACTGAACAAGTGGAAGAATCCCATCAGAATTCAGCATGCCCATTCAAGTCCTTATACACACCTCAATCAGATCACCTCGCAGGTGCCTGGTCTCCAGCCACTGCAATTTGCAGAACTTAGCCTTTTGGTAAGAGGATCTCTTCATTCCCCTCACCAATCTTGTTGCCCTTCTCTGTACACGCTCAAGCAAATCTACATCCTTCCTAAAATGAGGCCTCTAGACCTGTACGCAATACTCAAGGCATGGCCTGACCATTGCCTTGTACAGAGAGACAATCACCTCCTTTTCCCTGCTAGCAAAATTTCTGTATATCATTGACAAAACCCCATAACCTGCCCTGGCAGCCTGTCTGCATTGCTTAGAAAACTTCATATCTGACTGTAAAATTACTCCCAGGTCTTTTTCATTTTTTACCACCTTAAGTATAGTACCACACAGTTGGTACGTTCCTCCGGGGTTACTTCTACCCATATGCAGTACTTTGCATTTGTCAATGTTAAACTTCAGTTGCCACTTCTCAGCCCATCTTCCCGAAGTAAGTGGGACTTGGCAGACTGTAAAAGGAAATGGACATCAATAAAATTGAAACCTGTGCGTGTTTGTAAAATAATGAGGAAGTTTTTGGGAGGTTTGCATCTTTCAGCAGATAAGTTTATTCTATTAGTGTCACTATTCATGATGCATTCAGTAAATAAAATAAAAGTGGAGGGGGAAGGCATGTATGAATTACTGAAATGTTTCAATATGGTGCACATACAGCAAGAACAAACAGTGACATAATGTAGCCTTGGCAACATCCTCCCTTGCATACACTACTTGGACTCTTTACAGTCACTAGCTGGCAGAGTAGAGGAAGCAAGATTATACACTAGTGGCATGTGATTCAAGAAAGCAAGCATATGAGCTTATTCAGCATCAGCAAGTGTATAACTTCCTAGACAGTTACCAACAGGTTCAATCGGGAGGACTATCTAGCAGCCAGCTGCAAATACCATTTTAGAGACATACCCTCAAAACATATGGAATACAGGATCTTGTCACAATGCCCACCATAATCTCAAACATCACTCATACTGCATGATGGAAAAGAGGGATATTTCAGAGCTTTGTTGTGGATACTAAACATGGGTTTCACGACTTAAATTTTCCAATAAGCTAATCAGAGGTGTTAAACTGGATAAGTCATCTATCTATTACTGCCAGGAAACAGTAGGGCAGCCTTTTCTCTGTGTGATGTGGATGCCACACCAACTCCTGCTTAGATTGGTTTACAATTGGACAATCACATCCACTATACTGCCTCTAGGTTACTAACAGGTTACTGCCTCCAGGTTACTAACAGCATCACCCTCAGAAAGGTGGAAATAGAAAATATCATTCTTGCAAAATGACCAGACTTCATTGAAATTAGCATTAGTAGAGGCATATGATGCCAGAAAGCAAGCTTATACAGCATCATCCAAAAAAAAAGAAACACCATTTGCTCTAAACATTTTTACAGTTCTTCCTTGAATTTATTTAAGCTGTCAACTTCCACAATGACAGATGGAAGTTTGTTCCAGCAAGCAACAACCCACAGGTTAAAGGCAAATTTCCACACATCTATTCTATAACTGTCTTTCCCTAATTTGAATTTATGCCCACTCAGATTCATAACCTGAGCAAAAGGAAAAGCAGTGGCCATTGATTACTACTCTGTCTTCTCCTACTCAAACATACTTTTATCCACTATAGCAACTTGCCCTTAATACCATACTGCTCCAATTTGTACAGTAGCCTTCCATGTGCAACAGTATCAAAAGATTTCCTGAAATCCAAGTATATATCAAAATTATTTTTTTCATCCAGTTCCTTTGTGACCACATCATAGTATCCAATCAAACTGGTCAGACAAGACTTCCTTTTAACAAACCCAGGCTGTGTTTGAATTATTACTGCAGTCTTGTCTAGATGATCCTGCAATGCTTCTTTAACCAGTGACCCCATTATTTTCCCAGGAACAGAAGTTAAACTAACAGGTCTGCAATTACTCATGTCACCTTTGATCCCCCTTTTGTGAATTGTGGATACAAGTGCCCATCTCCAGCCCATGGGGACTTCCCATGAATCCAAGGATGTGCTCATAATTATGGCTAAGGGTTTGCTTACTTCCTTTTCTGCTTCCTTTAACAGGAAGCAGAAAACTGGATAAAACTGGATAAATCCCATCCACCCTAGATGCTTTTTTTATGTTTAACTTCAACAATTTCTCCTCCAGTTTGCTCTCAGCTATAACAAAATCATTTAGCTCCCTGTTAGAATTTAATAAGCTTCTGGCCTCCACTTCCTTATAGAATTCATCATGTGTGAATGTAGATGAAAAATACTCATTTAGTTTGTCAGCTATCCAAGCAGGATCATCAACAGTTGAACCATCAATATCAAGTGGACCAATCTGATTCATCCCCTTCCTTCTAGGGTTTACATAAGTAAAGAAGTCTTTGTTGTTTTTCTTTGCATACTTTGCCAAGGATTTTTCGTAACCAGCCTTCACTTGCCTACAGACTAGCTTATATCTGCCATAGGCTTCTATGTCACCTGATACCTTGTATGCATCCCATGCATTTTTCTTCTCGGACATGAGCCTCATTAATTCATCTGACATCCATTCAGGCCTAAACCTTGAACAGTATTTCTTAAGTGGTATGAATAGCCTAGTAACTTCCAAAATTAATTCCTTGAATGCTTCCCACTTAGAATTTGCTGTTGGTAACATCATCAGTTTAGAGGGGCTTAGAGGGGAACGGGTATTCTGTGTGTTATCAGACACTCAGTCTAAAACACTGATGGATTTAATATCTTTCTATTACAGAAGATTTAGGTGAAGTCCGGTTAGCCTGCCTCCCTAAAATCCACTCATGCACACTTTCTCGATGGTAAGCCCTGTTACATCACCTAGGTGGCAACAAACGTGTAGAGTGGTTCTCTTCAAGACAACTGGTCAGCGTGAAGACGAAAAGACCAAACCCTCCAGCATATGACAGCATGACGAAACAAATGGCCCTCAGTCCCCGGCGGCTTGCACTCCCACTCTTACGGCAGCGAGAGGATCAGAGTGGAAGCAGAGGGTGCTAAGAATCTCTGGGTATGACCAGGCTGCCATTCACGGAAACTGAACTTGGCCTGTTACAACGTAAGATCGCTCATCGGTGAAGACAGGATATTAGAGCTGGAAAAGAAACTAGAAAATGTGAATTGGAATATCATCAGTTTGGCTGAAACAAGAAGAAGAAATGAATCACTTATAAGTTTATCAAGTGGAAATTTGCTGTACACCAAATGGAAACAGTGAAAGGAGCGAAGGTGCAGTTGGGTTTCTGGTCCATAAAGATATAAAAAACAACATTTTGGAATTCAAAAATACATCACCAAGGATGTCAAGATTAATACTCAAGATTTCTAAGAGGTACAAGCTAAAGGTTATAATGATTTATGCACCAACATCGAGCCATGATGATGAAGAGGTTGAAGAAATGTACACCGAAATTGAGTCTTCCAGATGAACAGAAAACTCGCTACACTATCATTATGGGGAATTTCAATGCTAAGGTTAGAAAAAGACAAAACAGTGCAGAAAGGGGAACTATAGGAAATTTTGGAATTGGTGAAAGAAATGAAAGAGGTGAAAGACTTGTGGAAGTTGCAGAATCTCAAGGATTATCAGTAATGAACACTTTTTTCGAGAAAAGGGTGAACGGAGAGTGGACGTGGAAGAGTCCAAATGGATTAACAACCAATGAAATCGACTTCATCCTCACTAACAGAAGATATATCGTGAATGATATTACCGTTCTGAATAAGGTAAATGTTGGAAGTGATCACAGAATGGTAAGATGCACACTTGATATAGATGTAGGAAAGGAAAGGAAAAATTGATTCAAGTAAATAATAAGAAGTTATTTGAGATAACAGAAGAGAAGAAAAAGCAGTATGTACTGGAAGAACAAGTTTCAGCTTCTGCAGACTGCTCAAGGCCAAAATATTGATGAGAAATATTACAACTTTCTGAAAGTGATAAAGCCAAAGAAACCTATATGGAAAAAGAAATCCAAAGAAGAAACAATTAGTCAAGAAACACTTATGATGAACCGAAGATGACAAATGAAGAGCAAGATAAACACTGACAAGGAGAAAAATTGAGTATACTGAGTTATGCAAAGCCGTTAGAAAGACACTCAGAGAGGACATAAGAAGATTTAACACAAGAAAAGTAGAATAGGCATTAAGGGAAAACAAAGGACTTATATCAGCAGCCATGAGCAGTAATACAGAAAGACAAATGATACTGAAAGTGAAGAATAGCAATGGTGTACTTATAAATAGCAGAGAAGGCATAATTCAAATAGCGGAAGACTACTATAGAGAATTATACAAGGAGCGAGGGAATGATGCCCGCAGTGGGGAAGATGGATCGCAAATTAGCAACACATACGACATACCTGATATTCTTCCTGATGAGGTAGAACATGTGTTGAAGAAAATGAAGAATCAGAAAGCCCTGTGGGAAGATGAAGTTACTGTAGAGTTGTTAAAATTGGGAGGAAGAGACATAACACAAAAACTGGCAAGGCTCTTCACAAAATGTATTAGAAAAGGTGTGATGCCTAAGCAGTGGAATAATGCAATTATAGTTTTGCTGCATAAGAAAGGAGATAAATCAGCAATTGGAAATTATAGACCAATTAGCTTGTTATCCCACATCTACAAGTTGTTTACAAGGGTCATTACTAACAGATTAGAAAGAATACTTGATGAGAATCAACCGAAAGAGCAAGCTGGCTTTAGGATAGGATTCTCAACTGTGGATCACCTTCATGTAATATCACAGCTAATGGAGAAAGGAAATGAATATAAAACATCATTATGCCTGGCATTTGTGGATTATGAAAAGGTATTTGACTCTATACAGCATAAGACAATGTTTCGGGCACTGGAAAAACAAGGCATAGATACCCCATATATTATGATTTTGAAAAAACATATATGAGAACGTTCCCTCCTTTATTAGACCAGACAAAGACAGTAGCAAATTTAAAATTGTGACAGGAGTTCGATGAGGAGACACGATATCTCCGAAGCTGTTTACTGCTGCCCTTGAGGAAGCTTTCAGAAGATTAGACTGGTCACAGAAAGGAGTCAATGTGAATGGAGAGTACCTATACCATTTACGATTTGCAAATGACACTGTGGTCATAAGCCACAATCCCAAAGAATTAAGAGGAAAATCTTAATCAGTTATGCATAGTTAGTAAGGATTTTGGACTACAGATGAATATGGCTAAAACAAAAGCAATGATGAACAAGTACGCCACAGAAAGGGACATAATGATTGAAGGAGCAGTAATTGAAAAGGTGGAGTCTTATACATATCTGGGACAAGTTATTAGCTGTAATTATAATAAATGGCTGGAAGTCAAGAGAAGAATAAATTTTGGATAGAATACATTCAGGAAATATAGTCACATACTGAAGAGCGATATCCCAGTTTGTCTGAAACGTAAAATAATGAACCACTGTATACTCCCCGCCATGACTTATGGAAGTGAAACTTGGGCACTCACCAAAAAATTGGAAGAGAAGCTGAGAACTACACAGCGAAGAATGGAATGAATTATATTGGGAATCGGACTGTTAGATAAGAAGAGAAACACATGGATTAGGCAGCAAACTCAAGTAAAGGACATTCTTATCAAAACTAAAGAACTAAAATGGTCTTGGGCAGGACACATAGCTCGAAGACACGATGACAGATGGACTAAAAAAATAACAGAATGGTATCCAAGAGGAGCTAGAAGAAAACCTGGAAGACAACGGCGGAGATGGACAGATGAAATTCATGAGTTTGTGAATAGTAAATGGATGGCTATTGCACAAAACAGAACAAACTGGAACAAACTAAGTTGCTAGAGAGGCCTTCATCCTGCAGTGGATTGAAAAAGCCTAATGATGAACATCATCAGTTGGCCCCACTATATAGAATTTAAAACTGTCTGAGACCAATGTAATCAATTTTATGAAAGAAAAACCATTCCCTTTATCCCTAATGGTAGAGATAAAAGGAAGCTTCATAGACTTTAATATGGTCACATATGTCTATTTCCTAGGACTGTAATTTAGAGAACCCTAGTCTTTCTTGGTAAGAATATCCTTTTCTGCTCCCAACTAACCTTGTTGATCATCTCTGCACCCTTTCTAACGGTTCTATATCCTTCCTAAAATGAGGTTTCAAAAACCTATATGCAGTATTTCAGATGTGGCCTAACCACTACCTTTTACAACAGGATAAATCACTAATTTTTTTTTTCCCTCCTGATGTTCCTATATATCACTGACAGAACTCTATAAGCTGTTATGGCAGTTTGCCAAGACAATTCTAAGAGAATTTCATGTCACATTGTACAATTACACATAAATCATTTAAATTCTACACCATTTTGAGTTTGGCATCACCCAAATGGTTTGTCCATTTGGGATTACTGCAATCCTAATGCAGTATCTTGCATTTTAAAAACTGTGTCCACTATTACATCAACGCCAGGCGTCTCCGTAGCCAGATGGGAAGGTGCAGCAGTGCGTAGCACATGCTTCTTGATTAGACCGCGGTTCGAGCCCGTCACCACCAAATACGGAGAATGCAGAAAGGTCAGGGAATGACCATCGCATATCCCGGAGCAATATGACCTTAGTTGCTAATGCTCCTAAAAACCAAATAACAACAACTATTACATCAACAGCAATCTTAGATATCAAACTTGAAATACTTACATCAATACAATTAATAAATGCTACTGGAATTGATGTAATAATAAAACCAGTAAGGAGCCCAACACCAACCCCTGTGGAACAACAAAAGCTCTACTGAAATCTAAATAGAAATGTCAAGTCAGTTTAGTGTGACATAAGCATTGGGAGATCAAAATTGAGAGGAGTGTGCTATAGGCCTAATGCCTCTGATGAGTATAATAAGAAACTGTACAGGGAAATAGAATGGGCCAGTAAATCAGAGAGTCTTATAATGGGGGATTTTAATTTCCCAGATACTGACTGGAATTTGGGGGCTGGTCACTCACACACTAGCAAGGCTTTTGTGGATTTATTGGATGATTGTTTTCTACATCAGCATGTTCGGGAGGCAACTAGAGGGAGTAATACTCTTGATTTGATTATCAGTAGTGATTCTTCATGCATTGAGAATCTGCAGATAAATGAACCACTAGGTGGAAGTGATCACAGTGTGCTGAAGTGGGATTTACTCAAAGAGGTAACTACCATTAGGGGTAAAGGGAAGGGTTGTTGCTTTCGTAAAGGCGACTATGATGGACTGAGACAGTATTTAAATTCTATACAGTGGGACCAACTGATGATGTTACCAACAGCAAATTCAAAATGGGAAGCATTCAAAGAACTTCCTGACCAATTTGATTGGATACTATGATGCAGTCACAAAAGAACTTGATGCAGGGAATAACTTTGATATTATATACTTGGATCTTAGAAAGGCTTTTGATACTGTTGCACAAATTGGAGCAGTGTGGCATTGGAGGCAAATTGCTGCTATGGATAAAGGGGGTGGTTGAGGGGGAGAAGACAGAGAGTGGTAATCAATGGACACTGCTCATCGTGGACTAATGTTATCAGTGGAGTACCTCAGGGTTCAGTGTTCGGTCCATTATTGTTTTTTGTATTTAAAAATGATATTGATGATGGTATATCAAGCTTAATGTCCAAGTTTGCAGATGATACGAAGGTTGGCATGGTTGTCAAGGACACTACTGACACTATGCTGCTGCTGCTGCAACAGGATCTGGAAAGGTTGGGCAGATGGGCTGAGAGGTGGCAAATGAAGTTTAACATTGACAAATGTAAAGTACTACATATGGGAAACAGCAACCCCAGAGCAACGTATCAACTCTGTGGTACTACACTGACAGTGGTAGAGAATGAAAGGGAACTGGGGGTGGTTGTGCAGGCAGATATGAAGTTCTCTGAACAGCGCAGATGGGCTGCAAGAGTAGCTCATGGTGTATTGTCAATAATATATAGGAATTTTTCTAGCAGGGATAAGGAGGTGATTATTCCTTTGTATAAGGCAATGGTCAGGCCACACCTAGAGTACTGTATACAGGTCTGGAGGCCTCATTTCAAGAAGGATGTAGAGCTGCTGGAATGAGTACAGAGAAGGGCAACAAGATTAGTGAATGGAACAAAGGGGTGCTCTTACGAAGAAAGGCTTAAGTTTTGCAAATTACAGTGTCTGGAGACTAGGCACCAGCGAGGTGATCTGATAGAGGTGTATAAAGCCTTGAATGGTTTGAGCATGCTCAATGCTGATGGGATTCTTCCTCTCGCTCAGAATAATCACCTGAGAGGGCATAAATTCAAATTGAGGAAAGACAGATGTAGAATAGACGTGCGGAAATTTGCCTTTATCCAGCGGGTGGTTGGTTGGTGGAACAGACTTCCATCCCTTGTCGTGGAAGTTGATAGCCTAAATAAGTTTAAGGCTCAGCTGAACAAGTATTTCGAATGAACAGAGGGGTGAAGTGGAAGTGTTTTTTTTTTTTTTTTTGGCTGATGTTGCAGAAGCATGCTTTCTTGCATCAAATGCCTCTACTAATGCCAAAATTATCGTCCACATCCACATCCTTTGTGAAAAACCTCACAGTAGATAATCAGGTTCGTGAGATATAATGCCCCTTAACAAACCTTGGATAGTTAATGATAATATTCTTGTGAAGTGACTAGGTACGATTCCTTTGGTTTGCAACAGCATATTTCTTTATTCTTTTGAATAAATGAATGTATTGAACTGCAACACAAATTAAAAAGATGTTGAGCCATGACAAGTATGAAAAATTGGTTCCTCACATCATGAAGTAAACATTTCTACAATATATCAAATTTAAAAAAAAATAAAAATAAAAAAAAAAGGCAGTTAGCCAAACGATAAAGAGTGAATCGAGAAAGCACTACTGATGTCATAGCAAAACAAACAAATGGGAGCAACTTTAAATTATGACTGTCATGTGAATAAATTTTATTCAGAGTTATGATCAAGTTATTTCCCTTATCATAAGCATTCATAAGGGAAATATAAATCTTATAAATGATCTTTTTTATCCATTATCAGCTGGAAGAAACCGGAACAAATCCAGTCCCTTATATTAAGTGCTAATCAATTTTTGACAGAATACATTTCTGCATCAATAATTACTTCGACTTGAAAGTTTAAACTGGATAATAGCAGATGTGTGTGTGTGTGGGTGTGTATATATTTAAAGGGACATAACATAGATGCAGGGACAAAAATGTTTAAATTCATATTTGAAGGTTCTGGTCTTATTTCATTGACAAAACTCTTCTCCCCACGAAAGAAATCGCTTTTAGTGACAATTAGTAAAAATGTTTATACGATTTATTGTATATGACGCTATATTTCTTTGATCTTGGGAGGGGGAGGGGGATATTTTTAGTGCGAAATATTTTTTATACACCTACAATAGCTTTACTGTAACACGATACCGCATCTTCATATTTTCGAGCACTAAAAAGCCTGTTTCCCTGGTCCTTCATTTCTTCTGCACTCATTTCTTGCTTCATTCCAAAAGTCTTCCCTCAATTCACTTCACTGGCATTCGCTTCTTTTCTGCAGAAATAAAGGGATCAAAAAACTTTACACCACAGGGTGCGGGTGTTAAATGTAACCCCTTCCAAACACAGTGTTTACATCACTTTACACGTTACATCACAAATTAAGTGAAAATAACAGAGGATACCATAGTGCTGCCAATAATGTATTAGGAGTGACACCTATTATCAGAGAGGTTAGAGAAGTTTAAAAACATCAATAAATAAAAAACAATAATATATAAATAACAGAAAGTAAAAACTTCAAGATATAGTATATAATTTTATTCACCGTTTCTTATTTATGAAACGGTGAATGAAGCGATAGTTTTTTTTTTTTATAAATTTCCATTTCATCGGAAATTATCATTTAATAGTTACTACTTTTTTTTTTTTTTAGTCTGTTTAGTGTCAAACGGCACCAGGGATTTCCCCCATCTACGCGTAGTATACATTGTAGGTGCGAAACAGAACACTGTCAATGCCAGAGGTTTAAAGGTGTATGAATCTTGTATATGTGTAGCGTCGTGTACCGTTGTTCCTCTGGGCCCCCTAATGGGTCCAAACGTTGCCCACAATTCGCCTCGTGGAGACAGACCAGGTACACCAGTATTATAGTTATTTTCTCTGGCAGGTCCTGCCACCTAATTTCCTGAGATTTCAGTAGCTACGACCTTAAAAAAAAAACCGCTATAGATAGGGGTCAGCCAAAAGGAGTACTAGTTATGTGATTTGATGTTATTTTGGGTGTAGGGCTCAAGCAATTTAACAATGATTCGAACTAGTTACTACACTTAAGTGTAAGTGTGTGTTGTTGTCTTACGGCACCAGGGGTTTCCCCCATCTCCGCGTTGCTTTCATTGTGGTGAACCAGTTCACTGGGAAATGCCAGAGATTTAAAAGTGTGTGGGAATTGTTCATGTGTTGTGTTCTGTACCGTTGTTCATCTGGTCATTTAGCCGTTGGACCCCTATTGAGGCCCAACGTTGTCCCACTTACGCCCCGTGGAGGCAGACCAGGAACCCAGTAGCTGTAGATTCACTCTGGCAGGTCCTGCCGCTTAATTTCCTGGGATTTCGGCGGCTAGGACCTTAAAAAAAAAAAAAATAAATAAAATAAAAAAAAAATAAAAATAAATAAAAAAAAATAAATAATAAAAATAAATATATAAGTAAATAAAAAATCTGCGCTGGGGTAATGTCGCTTTGGTTTGCTAGGCCGAGTTTTGGGCGTAAGGTAATTTTATCATATTTAGTTTTTGACGTGTGGGGCTTTCGCTATGATGAAGGTAGAGAGGGGAGGGAGACCGAAGATTGGGGGGAAAAGACAGAAATATGGGGCCAATAGAGTAGATAGCCCCAGTTTTCAGTGGGGCATGCCCATGCCCCACCAGAGTAGAAGTTTGGGGGTGGAGGAGAAGGAACAAAAAATGTCCCCTCCCCCCAAGGAAGTGGGAATAATAGGTGAAGAGGGCGAGGGTGTCCTCTTCAGATCGCCATCAAGCTGTTTGCAACTGTGCTGCGTTTAGTCTGTTCTCTACTGTCTGTGCTGCATTCCCCCGTCCTTGCTTTTCTCTTCCGTGTGATCAGCACTCTTCTTTTCCAAGTACTGGTCCTCTGCAAGGTTTCAGTTTTTTTGTCACATTTGGCGCCGATTTTTGTCAATCTCTGTGTACGTTGCTGTAGATAGCTATTAGTGTTTTTCTCCTGGTGAATAGGTCTTGCGCATATTACTACACTTGTGTTATACTAACTGTGCATGCAGAACAGTTGGTATGGTCAAAGTTTTCCCCTCACCGGGAAGAAAATAACTGAGTTCGAAGCGCGCCAACCACGTGAGGAATTGTTATGGGCTTTTTTCACAACCTAGCTAAGTTAGCTAGCCTCAGGTGAGGGGTATGGTTTTTCCCTCCAGGGACTCGGGTTTTTCGTTGCAAACAGGCAAATCGACCAAAGAACACACAAAATTAACAGACATAATATATGTACGGCACAATATAGTCTAAGATGTACCTAAAACACAAAAACGATAAATCACTCAATCGAGCAGAAGTAAATATAATTTTAACTGGAAGTTAATGGTTTTATGATAACTAACAAGGAAGTGGAAAAGAAATCGTTGATGCTAAAAGTAAATAAGACACTTGGGATTGATGGAATCTATCCAGTTACATTGAAAGAAGCAGCAAAAAATGAAAGCAAACCATTAGAAAAAATTATGAGCGCATCCTTTGATTCGAGGGAGGCCTCTGTGGGTTGTAGATGAACAAATTTCTCTCCTGTTCAAAGGAGAACCAAAGAACGAAGTAAGTAATTGCATTAATGCATGATCATATTGAAAGGAAGGCAGTTATACTGCAATCAGAGCATAGATTTATTAATGAATGATCATGTCTGATCATTTTGATTAGCAAGTATGAGCGAGTCACAATGAAACTGGATGAAAAAAATAATTTTGATATCATGTACTTAGCTTTCAGCAAAGCTTATAGTATTTTTCCAACTGAAATGCAGCTGTACAAAGTGGAACAGTAAAGCAATAGAGGCGAGTCACTGTAATGGATAAAGGGAAGGTCTAGTGTCAGGAGATAAAGAGTAATTATTAATGGCCACTGCCCTTCATGGATTAATGTTATTAATGAAGTCCCACAAGCCATTTAGGTAGAACAGATTCCTAGTGAGAGAGAATCGCGGAATTTTTTTTGTGGAACTCCGCGATTTTGCAACTCTGGAGTAACTACACTGCTACACCTCGGTAAATTCGGCAATGCCCACACTTTTTGAATACCTCATACACAGTAGAATTACAGTATATTATAATGCAATAAATTTATCCTCTACAAGTCAATATGGTTTCAAACAAGGTTGCTCAACTGTTGATGCACTCCGGAATATCCTTACAACTACCACAAACTCCAGTAGTAAATATTTCCTGATTATTGCCATAGACTTTGCTGGGACGTTCGACTTACTCTGGTGGCAGAGCATCCTCAACCGATTACGACGTACCTCTCTTCCCGGAAACCTCTATAAGACCATAAGAAGTTGACCCACAGCCAGATAAATAAATGTGAATGCACCATACTGCAGAGACAAACGCCAACTTTACAGAGGCTGTCCCCAAGGCTCGGTACTGGAGCCGTTCCTTTGGAATGTCGTACTTGATGACTTTCTCACCACTAACTTGAATGAAGTTATCTCCCAGGCCTAAGCAGATGGTCTGATCCTGGCCGTGTCTGCAGACTGCAGACAAAAACTAGAAAATTCTGCAAATCAGGCTCTCTCGATATTAGAGAACTGGGCAAGGGATCATAATCTTAAAATCTCTCCAATAAAGACTAATTCCAATATACTGAAAGGCTCCCTCGGAAGACGTCCTCAAATTAAGGTAGACGAGACCTTAATACGTGTCACTACTGGTTTGAAATATGTATGTATGTATGTATTATATGTGTGGGCAGCACCTTGAACATAAGTTGAACTCCGACTGGTTACTTTTTACCTTTTTTTTTTTTTTTTTTTTTAAACAGACTGTGAAGGTAAGACCCGTGTGTCAGAAGGGAATAAAAAAAAAAAAAAAATTCTCACGGAAAATTTTTCCTGCACAGGCAGGAAAAGGACAGTTGAGAGAGAGAGAAAAGAGGAAAGAAGAAGAGAAAAAAAAAAGTTCATCCCGCACAGAAAGACAGGAAAGAAACTAAATACTGTGTGTGTGTGTGTCTTGTTATACTGTGTTGTGTATTGGCCTCTTGGCTACCTGAAAGCAGCCATTAACAGGATCGCCGCTTCCAGGCACTCGTCTCTAGCTGCAGGAAGGTAGGCCTCCCTACTATCTGTTCACCCTACCCCCTTACGAACGGGTTTCCCAGGGAAGAAATAGGACTATCTAAAGTTGAAGAGAGGAGGGAGACTTCCCTAGCCTAGGGAAGTCCCAATCCAGGGTAGAATGAGGGAAAGAGAGATAGGAGGAGAAAAATAAATAAATTAAATAAATAAACATATTAATTAATAAATTAATAAATTTTTATTATTTTTTTTTATTTATTTTTTATTTATTTATTTATTTATTTATTTTATTTTTTTTTTTTTTTTGAGAAAGACGGGCTGACTGCCCTGGGGGTCCCGGTTCAGAGAAGCAGAAGGCGAGAAAGAAAGGAAAAAAAATAATAAAAAATTTTTCATCCAGCATGGGACTAGAAGGGAAAAAGGAAGGAGTGCAGAGAAGAGCTACTCCTACTCCAAGGACATCCCTAAAGTCAGAGCAGAGCGCGGAGAGAGGAGAAGGGAAAAAAATATTAATATTAAAATAAAAAAGAAAAAAGACTAATAATAATAATGAGATTATGGTAGTAATTATTGCTGGGTTCAGGTGCTGGGTTAGCGTTAGCCAACAGGATTCAACGCCTTGAGAAGACAGCCTTGGCCAACTCCTGGAAGGAGCAGAGGTTCTCAGTGTACTGAATGAGTTGCTACAGTTGTTCAGTTGCAAAGTTAGAGACAGTTGTCTTTAGTTGTTCACGTTGTTTTTCATAAAGATCACATTCGAAAAGGATATGGAACCAGCTTTCTTTGTTTCCACAGATGGAAAGATCTGTATTGATCAATCCCAGTTGGTGGAGCTTATCATTAAGGGAACCGTGGCGGGTGACAATGTATGTAGTTTCTAGACTCAATGAAAACCATGAGATGGTGGTTTTTAGATGTTGCAAAGATTAAAATCGGGAAGAATTTTTTACCTACTGCTTCAGTGGTAGAGGTGTCCCATCTGGTCTGCCACAGATTGACAAGTTCATTGTAACATCTAGTCTTTTCTGGCTTGATGTCATTATCGAGGTTCAGCTCTATGTCATGTTTGGAGGTTGGGATTCTTTTCTTTAGTCGAAAGCAGAGGCCTCGGAAGATCACAGCGAAATCCAGCGGGATTTACCCCGCGATGACTTGGATGGCCGCCGTGGACACAGTACGGCAGAAACCATGGGTGGCAAGGATCATACTTCTTTGTATTGATTGGAGTTTCTCTCGCATTTTTACAATAGTCACTCAGTGAAACCAGGCCTCTGCAGCGTAATCAGCCCCTGCAGTTACAATCGGCAAGAATACAGCTTTATAGTATAAGAGGAGTGTCCTGCGAGACAGTCTCCACTCACATCCCGAAATCCTAACTATGTACGCGGTGAATTTCTTGACAAGTGCTAGAGGTGGGGAAGAAATGACAACTTGTGGTCTATAACTACTCCTAGGACTTTAGTTTGAAGGACCATTGGTAACTGAGTGCCATCGATCCTGACCTGAGGGGGCCTTCTGATGTCAAACTTCGTTTTAAAGATGATCATATTAGATTTTGCTGGATTAATATGGAGTTCGTGCAGTCTCCCCCAGGAAGACAGATGGTCGAGGACCCGGTGAGCATTCATCTCAATTACTGAGCGAGACCGACCAGAAACTGATGGTGAGGTCATCTGAGAAGGCTATTATTTTTGTGTTTTCAAATGTATTGCTGAGCCAACTTTGTAGGCCCATGTTCCAAATTAGGCGGCCCAAGACCAAACCCTGGGGACATCTCCCGTGAACAGGCCTGGAGATATGTTGATGTTTGGATTTGGCAATAATGGTGCATTCAGTAAAGTAATTTCTAAAATGTTTGTATAGATTGGCCGGACAATCTGCTTGACGGAGGCATTGAATGGCACTCTCCCACCATACTCTGTCGAAGGCGCCCTCAAAGTCGATGAACATGGCCAGCTCATATTTGGACTGGGAAGTCTCCAGATGAAGGACTAGGTCAGAAAGGGCCTCCTCACTGGATCGACCAGGAGTGAAGCCAAATTGTGGAGGGGATATCAAGTCTTTTAACAATAGGAGGTTTGTAACTCTGTAGGACATCAGTCTCTCATGGATTTTCCCAAGGTTGGCCAGCAGAGCAATGGGCCTGAAGGACCTGGGTTCAGTCAGTGGTTTGTTGGGCTTGGCGTTGAGATGAAGAAGGGCCACCTTCCAAGCCTTAGGGAACTGAGATGAGAAGAGGCATTTGTTAAACAAGTAGAAGGAGGTCAGGTTTTAATCTAAAGAATCGTTGAATGAAAACATTCAATACAGTCAATTCCAGGACATTTTTTTATTATTTATCGTCTCTAGTTCAATCATCTTAAATGGATCATCATTATCTGGTGGGTTGAATGCAGGTTCTGTCGCCTAACAGTCTGATGTTCTGCTAGGTTTTCTGAGGAATCGTTATGGGTAAACAGTTTGTCCAGAATTGTATTAATTAAATCAGCCAAATAGGTAGTTTCAGAAGCATTTGTACCGAATACGTCTGAAGTAAAGCTTTTAGCTCTAGCGATCTTGTAGAGGAGACCCCCGGGGGTTAGCATTGCCTGATTCTTTCATAAAAGAGATCCAAGTTTCTTTTTTTCTCTTAGATATTGCCATGGTGTTCTGATTTTTTGTTCTTAAATATTCTCCGTGGAGTCTTTCAACCTCTGGAGCCGGCCAGTCCCGGTGAGTTTGATATCGTTTTCTTGCTTGATGTACTTCTCTCCTAAGGCAAGACTACTCCAGTGTCCACAAAGGGCGGGGCTTTGGGTATGCCTTCTTTTTCGTGGTGGAACATTAAGCGGCTTTCACGAGAGAATTTTGGATTATTTCGACCAAGTCTTCCGGGGTGGTTAACTCAAAGCAGGAGTGATCTGTGTTCAGGATGTCACGCCTGATCAGTTCATCAAAGGCTTTCCAATCGATCTTTTCAGTTGAGAATCGCACAAAGTCAGTCGGTCTAACGCTGGAGGCAGCAGGAGTGGTGGTGAGAGAGAGGTAAAAGAGAATGACCCTATGATCACTCAGTGTCCAGTCTCTAATTGTTGTCCAATCACTGATCTGCGTTCATAGATCATTAGTTGAAGTCGTGATATCAATGTTCGTTTGTCCAGTTGAGCTACAATATGTGGTTAGCTGATTAGGCTGGTTATGAAGTGCTAGGTTTCTGGTTAGTATCAGATCCTCGAGCAGCAGTCCGCGGTAATTAGTTGCTGGGGAGTGCAGAAAGCGGATTTTGCATTGACATCTGCTGTAATAATTGTATTCCTGGCATTCAGAAAATCAAGTGCATACTCCCAGAAGTTGAGTGAGTCAGCAAAGTCCCTGGAGCGAGGGCAGTATAATGAGATTAGGTAAAAAGAAAAAGAGGAGGAGCGGAGCTGAATACGTGTGGCAAACTGTGTGCAGAGTCCGTGGTTGACCAATATGTCCAGTTCATTGTTCAGCACCACAATATAGGTTTTTGGATCCACCTTGACAGGTTGTATCACTCTGGTATGCATTGAGTACCCCATAATTTTGTGGCCCTCACCCGTGGGGATTCTGGAGGCGTAAGGTTCTTGGATGTAAATGATGTCAACAGATTGATTCTCGGCAGCTATTCTAATCTCGTCTGCAACGGCTCGTGAATGCTGACCGTTGATATGCATGATTTTCAGTTTATTGCTGTTCTGCGCAGGATTGGTGACTGTTAGTTCGTTAGCGACTGCGACGGGATTCAAGGTAGTCCAATTGAAATATCTAGGAATAATCCTGGATTCAGGACTTACATTCCTTCCACATTTGAAACAGTTGCAGACAAAGCTAAGGAACTATACTGCCTTGGTAGCCAGAGTTACGCGGCGGGATTGGGGCCTCAACTGCCCCACTCTCTCGCTGTTCTACAGAGCAGTATTTCTACCGGCGATTACATACGCTGCAGGGATACGGTATCCAAGAGCAAAAATATCAGTAAACAGAAAGAAGCTCGAAACTATTCAAAGATTTATCCTCCTTACCATTACCAGGGCCTGCCATACTGTCAGCACCCATGCCCCTCAGGTGTTGGCAGGCGCCCTCCCTTTGGACCTGGAGATGATACGATGCGCGTTCCTCTGCCAACTATCAAAAGGTACATCGGTGACCTTCATGGACCACACCATTGATCCCGGTCCTTCCTGGCGATTTATATAGTTATGTTGTGTTTGTGTAAGCTCCTCGAAAGTTCGTTCAAATTCGGGAATACTTTTGGAATTAGCGATTTTAAAGTAGTGTCGTCGACTTCATATTAGTTGGTGAGTTGGTGCATGTATTTTTGTAGCTAAATTTTAAGGGAGTGAGAAGTTATTAACGTTTTTCTGATTTTGCTTTGTACAGACATGCTACCTCGTTGTTTTTTGCATGTAATGGCCGCTCCCACTGTAGCCTTGCCTATGGTAGTTTTCGTATTGATTTTTATATTGTCAGTTAATACTGTTCCTGCTGTTTGTTAGTTTGATTAACTGTACTTTTGGCACATTGGGGAAATTATTATTATTTCTACTCACTACCAAGAAGACTATGAGATTCTTAGTATTGTTGCCACATGTTAGCAATAAATTAAGTAGCAAATAGTCGGCCATTGCTTCTTCCGGGAAACAAGTCACGGGAACAGTACTATCTCCTGTGATTGGTTGCTGGAATTCCTGGATTTGAGAACTACCACGAACATATATTTTAATTATGCTGTTGCTTACTTGCTTAAATTTATAATCTCCCTTATTACATAATGTGTTATATAATGAATGGAATTAATTTGTCTCCACAATCAGTAAATTTAATTAGGCCTTGGAAACTTAATCAAAAACTTTTTAGCATTAGCATTAGTAGAGGCAGCTGATGCAAGAAAGCAAGCTTATGCAGCATCAGCCAAAAAAAAAAAAAAAAAAAAACCCACTTCCACTTCACCCCTCTGTTCGTTCAAAATACCTGTCCAGCTGAGCCTTAAACTTATTTAGGCTATCAACCTCCACCACAAGGGATGGCAGTCTGTTCCACCAACCAACCACCCGCTGGCTAAAGGCAAATTTCCGCACGTCTATCCTACATCTGTCTTTTATCAATTTGAATTTATGCTCTCTCAGGTGATTTTTCTGAGCTAGAGGAAGAATCCCATCAGCATTGAGCATGCTTAAACCATTCAAGGCTTTATACACCTCTATCAGATCACCTCGCTGGTGCCTAGTCTCCAGACACTGTAATTTGCAAAACTTAAGCCTTTCTTCGTAAGAGCACCCCTTTGTTCCATTAACTAATCTTGTTGCCCTTCTCTGTACTCGTTCCAGCAGCTCTACATCCTTCTTGAAATGAAGCCTCCAGACCTGTATACAGTACTCTAGGTGTGGCCTGATCATTGCCTTATACAATGGAATAATCACCTCCTTATCCCTGCTGGAAAAATTCCTGTATATCATTGACAATACTCCATGAGCTACTCTTGCAGCCCTTCTGCACTGCTCAGAGAACTTCATATCTGCCTGCACAATCACCCCCAAGTCCCTTTCATTCTCTACCACTGTCAGTGTAGTACCACAGAGTTGATACGTTGCTCTGGGGTTGCTGTTTCCCATGTGTAGTACTTTACATTTGTCAATGTTAAACTTCATTTGCCACCTCTCAGCCCATCTGCTCAACCTTTCCAGATCCTGTTGCAGCAGCATAGTGTCAGTAGTGTCCTTGACAACCCTGCCAACCTTTGAATCATCTGCAAACTTGGACATTAAGCTTGATATACCATCAATATCATTTATAAATACAGAAAACAATAATGGACCCAACACTGAGCCCCGAGGGACTCCACTAATAACATTAGTCCACGATGAGCAGTGTCCATTGATTACCACTCTCTGTCTTCTCCCCCTCAACCACCCCTTTATCCATAGCAGCAATTTGCCTCCAATGTCACACTGCTCCAATTTGTGTAGCAGTCTTCCATGTGCAACAGTATCAAAAGCCTTTCTAAGATCCAAGTATATAATATGAAAGTTATTCCCTGCATCCAGTTCTTTTGTGACTGCATCATAGTATCCAATCAAGTTGGTCAGGCAAGACTTCCCCTTAACAAAACCATGCTGTGTCTGAGCTATAACTGAAGTCTTGTCTAAATGATCCTGCAGTGCTTCTTTAACCAGTGCCTCCATTAATTTTCCTGGAACAGAAGTTAAGCTCACAGGTCTATAATTACTTGTGTCAGCCTTTGATCCTCCTTTGTGAATTGGGGTCACATTTGCACATTTCCAGTCTATGGGTACCTCCCCTGAGTCCTAGGAAGCTCTCATAATTATGGCTAAGGGTTTGCTTACTTCCTTTGCTGCCTCCTTTAATATAACTGGATAGATCCCATCCACCCCGGGTGCCTTTCTTGTGTTTATCTTCAACAGTTTCTCCTCCACTTTACTCCCAGTTATTTCAAGATTCTGTAGCTTACTGCTAGAGTTGAATACACCTCTGGCATTCCCCTTGCTGAATAACTCCTCATGTGTGAATGTCGATGCAAAATATTCATTTAGTTTGTTAGCTACCTGAGCAGGATCATCAACAGTTGACCCATCAATATCAAGTTGACCAATCTGATTCATCCCCTTCCTTCTAGAGTTTACATAAGTAAAGAACTCTTTGCTGTTTTTCTTTGCATCCCTTGCCAAGGATTTCTCGTAATCTGCCTTCGCCCGCCTAACCTCCTTTGTAACTTGGTTGCATATCAACTTGTATCTATCATAGGCTTCTGTGTCATGTGTTAATTTGTAAGTATCCCATGCATTTTTCTTCTCTGCCATATGCCTCATTAGTTCATCTGACATCCATTTTGGCCTAAACCTTGAATAATATTTTTTAGTTGGTATGTAAAGCCTAGTAGCTTCCAAGATAAGTTCTTTGAATGCTTCCCATTTTGAATTTGCTGTTGGTAACATCATCAGTTGGTCCCACTGTATAGAATTTAAATACTGTCTCAGTCCATCGTAGTCGCCTTTACGGAAGCAATAACCCTTCCCTTTACCCCTAATGGTAGTTACCTCTTTCAGTAAATCCCACTTCAGCACACTGTGATCACTGCCACCTAGTGGTTCATTTATCTGCAGATTCTTAATGCATGAAGAATCACTGCTGATAATCAAATCAAGAGTATTACTCCCTCTAGTTGCCTCCCGAACATGCTGATGTAGAAAACAATCATCCAATAAATCCACAAAAGCCCTGCTAGTGTGTGAGTAACCAGCCCCCAAATTCCAGTCAATATCTGGGAAATTAAAATCTCCCATTATAAGACTTTCTGATTTACTGGCCCACTCTATTTCCCTGTACAGTTCCTTATTATACTCATCAGAGACATTAGGCGTATAGCACAATCCAGGTCGTAACAACTTCAGGTCGTAACAGCGCACTATTCGCTGCGCCCCCTAGTAACTGTGCTGCGAACTTGCTCCTCAAGTGCAAATTAAAAATTATCTCCTCAGACAGCCCAACCCCCAGCCAGCCTATAAAAAAAACAAAAAAAAAAAAACAAAATGGTAGGGTCAAAAATAGAACAAGAAATAAGAAGCCTAAATGAAAACAAGGAGACTGAGGACAAACCCGTCATTATTCGTGTCATAAAAGATAACATCAACAAGCAGCAGGGTGTCCCCCTGGACCCTACCCTTCCAGATGGCACTGTCCTTGAAAAGAAGCTAAAATTAAGAACAGCCCTGGAGGACTTACTCAAGGACGAGTTAAACGGGGTCACAACCGGCCTTAGGGAACAGATCATTACCCTTTGGATGAAGCTGGAAACGATGCTCCTACAAACTCACCTTGAGTGCGAACGAAACACCGCAAAACTAGAGGCGTACATGGAAAGTGGGACGAATCAAATGCTACAGAGTGTCCCTACTTATGCACAAGCGCTGAGGAACACACAAAACAGTGAACCAGTAGCTTCCAAGCTTCCCCAAGCAAGAAAGAAAACATTACTAACAACACCTAATTTGGTAATTGTACGACCAACAGGAGTACAGAAACAAACAAGTGAGGAGATTAAATCGAAAATAATGGAAAACCTAAAAGAGGACCTTAGAACCAAAAGGATAAACGCAATTAAAAAGAAATGAAATCCGGGTGTCATGATCGAAACCAAAACGAAAGAGGAGATGCAGCACATAATCAGCAGTCCCAAACTGGGTCTACTTGCTAAGCTCCAAAAAATAGAAAAGGCCATCGCTTATCATCTTTGATATTGATAAAAACCTCACACCAGAGAAACTAATAGAAGAAGTGTACGGAAGAAACCTGCAAAGCGACCTATCGGAATAGGAAGGACAGAACCTTATATTTCTTAAGTATATGAGCAAAACAAGAAGCAATGGCAGCCTGAATTGGATCGTTGAACTGGGCCCAGGAAGCCTGGCAGGTGCAGAACAGGATCTACATAGAGTAGGGAAGCCACCGCTTCAGAGAGCATGTGGCTGTTCCAAAATGTTTTAAATGTTGTAAGTTCGCCAGACTTCCCATACAAGAACACAAATCACACTGACCTGCGGCCACTGCTCTGAGAAGGGCCATGAACTTAATAGCTGCCCAACAAGACAAACGAACCTGTGTGTACCAACTGTAAGTCTTCCGGTTGGATCATGCACACTCTATTCGAGATGCCAAGTGTCCTACCTACTTAAAGGCCAAAAGCACTTATCAACTTTGAATCAATTATGGGGACAAGGCTTAAACAATAAAACTGTGGAGTGCTCAAAATACACCAGCTAAATGCACAGAGCCAGAGCAGGTCCGCATTAAGGCGGACGAGGAAAACGCGGATGTAATCCTGCTTCAAGAACCATATACACATATGAAACAGGTAAGGGGGATACCCCCCCCCCGGCCTACAAAGTGATCCCCACTGATGAAGATACACCCTGGGCAGCTGTTGTTATCCGCAATCCAGATATAACTGCGATCCGTATTCCACAATTATGTACTAGCTGGGCAGCTTGCGCCCATATTGTTACCTCTATTGGCAATCTCTATGTGACTGAACCCTACCGCGGGCCATGGGAGGACATCCAACAATCTGTAAAATACCTCCCGGCTGTTCAAGACATCCTTGCAGGACAAAAGTTAATAGTGGGAGCGGATATTAGCTGCCGCTCGCCAGCCTGGCACACACAGCACAACCCAAGACCGGCAAGGCACCTCAAACGGCCAGCAACTGGAAGTCTATTTGTTAAACTCTACCTACACAGTGTAGAACCAACCCTTCAAGCTCCCAACCTTTTGCAATACGCTATGGGAAGCTACAATCGACATCAAACTAACTACAAGGAACATAGCAGAGCATGTCTCAAACTGGGAAGTCCAAAGCGCCTGGACCACTTCTGATCATCGCACCATAACATACCAAATTGACAGAACCATGACGAGGAGACCTACCGTCAGGCTAAAGATGAACAGATTTTCAATAGAAAAAGCAAATTGGAAGATGTTTCAGGAGCAAATTATAGTTAAAGCAAATGAACTGAGGGACGAAAATCCTGACTGGCAGGGAAATCCAGACATCGTACAAAGAAAAATAACTCAAATAATTACAACAGCGGCAGAGGCAGCAATGAGAAGAAAGACCCCGGCGTCGGATGCGAAGCCCTGGTGGACTCGGGAGCTCCAAGGGCTGAGGAGAGAAGTCAAAGCATAAAGGAAAGAGTTCTAGCAGGCTCGTAGATCATGACTGGCGGTGGAGGTGGAGTATCTGTGGCAGCGCTATAGGGAAACCAGGAACAGATACACTGACAGAATAAAAAAAAAAAAAACAAGAGGGCATCTTGGGAATGGCTAGTCTCCACGACTGGGAACACAGACCCCTGGGGACTGGTTTATAAAATAACCACAAACAAATTCCCCATGGGAGAGATTCAAACGGCAACTAAGACGCCACAAGTACTATAACAACAACCTGAGGGGACTTAACAACTAACATACTGAATACAATTCTACGAGAACCACCGAGCATGCTAACACGTGATCAACAGACCTTCTGTCAGGCAAACGATGCATATATTACGCAGAGGATGGAACCACAATTTACAATGGACGAACTTCAAGCTGCAATGCACAAATGACTAACAAAAAATGCCCAGATTTGCTGGAACCAGAGATTATTAAGAAAGTAGTAGAAATAGTCCCAAACCTCCTACTCCAACTATTCAACTGCTGCCTCATGGCAGGAAAATTTCCAACTAGCTGGAAAACTGCAAACTTGAGGCTGATTATAAAAAATCCAACCAAGAAACCAGATATGCCAGACTTTTATAGGCCAATAGCTCTGCACGCCACGGTGAGCAAACTGTTCGAGAGATTCCTGCACAGGAGAATTACTAGCCACTATAACTCAACAAACCTTGCCTCTAGCAGACAATATGGTTTCAAACCAGGCTCGTCAACAGTAGACGTACTCCAAAACCTTATTCAAGCATCAAAACAGTGTTCCAAGAAATACTTCCTGGTGCTCTCAATTGACTTTGCCAGGGAATTCGACTCCCTTTGGTGGCTGAGCGTCCTCAGCAGACTCCTACCGATGAATCTATACAACACCATAAGATGATACCTACATGACAGAAAAGTGGAAGTTATAACACCGTATCAGAAAATAACTAGACCCGTACACCGAGGCTGCACGCAGGGTTCAGTGCTAGGGCCGCTCATGTGGAATGTAGTTCTAGATGATTTCGATGGATCTGGGAGAGGTGAACTGTCAAGCATTTGCAGATGACCTCATCCTCACAGTGGAGGCGAATCAAGGGCCGGCTTGGAAATCCAAGTAAACAGGGTACTGTTAAAGTGTTAAAAAATGCTATAATTTTTTATCCCTTTCGCCTGTTTTTAAGAAGCATTTATTCCTTATAGTGCCTTATACTTTCTTCACAGCCTGTACAACAAACTAGCGTCTGCCAGACGGAATGAACTCCGTTTAACTTTGGATTTTGCACATGCAGTCAGTCGCCACCCCAGGGGATGTTATTGTCGAAAGAATACACCGTCGTTTAGTGCTCAGAGCAATTAGATGACGTCAGTCACCCTTCCCCGACGGCAACGGGCAGTAAGCGTAGTCTGTAGCTGGTAGTTTCGGTTGACTAATTTTCCATGGGGCAGTCCGTGGGTCTTGCATTTGTCTGGACCAAATTCCATCCTGATGTCCTTGCTGAATTCTTCGGTGATCTGGAGTAGTTGCTAGAGGTGCTTTTCGGTTCCCGTGTAGCGCTGATGTCATCCATGTACATCAGGTGGGTGAGGGTGTAGAAGTTCTTCCTTCCTTCTTTGAGGTTATATCCGTACTTTCTTCTGTTGAGCATGGTGGATAGGCGGTTAAGTGCTAGATAGAACCACAATGGGCTCAGGGCATCTTCCTGAAAAATTCCTCTCCTGATGGGGATTGGCCTGGTTGTGATGTTTTTGACCTTAATGGTGGTACTCCATTTCTCTCTAGCCGACCGGGCTAGCCGGGTGGGTAAAGTGCCTGCCTGGCAACCCAAAGGTCGCGGGTTCGATTCCCGCCTCGGGCTTGGATCAAAGTACTGCAAAATGCATTATGACCACAGAAGCCTATGCACCAACAACTACCAAAAAAAAAAAAAAAAACTCCATTTCTCCATCGTTTCTCCTATCGAAGTTTGTCACTATTGGATTGACTTTGTAGATGTTCAGCACATCTATTAGCCAGTATGAGGCACGGAGTCGAAGGCCTTGCGGTAATCGATGTAGGCTCACTCAAGGAATCGATGATTCCTCGAGTGAGAAACTTCAGAATTGTCTCTGGGTGCCTTATCATTCAGGTGAACTGCTCTGGCAGGTGCTTGTGTCTACAAGTGAGCTTCTTGTACCAGTGGTTGTGGATGTAATCTATTCCTGGAGTTCGCCAGTTGTGAGAGTTCTAGATTGTCTGTTTTACTTCTTCCCGAATCTCCCACCCCATCATTTCTTGTACGTCCTTGGTTTTCTTGCATTCTAGTTCTATCCAGGTGGCTCGGCTGTTTATGTCTTACTTCCCTGCTCCACGTTTCCTCAGAACTCAATCATCTTCTTCTCGGGAGGTGTTCCCTTCTTTCCCGTCTTCTGCGAGATTCCTGCAGAAGCCTCTTTGGTCCTCATCGAAGATTCGGTTGTTTATTTTCCTCTGGGAGCTCTCTTTGTATCGGCATAGTCTCTTCCTGAGTGCAAGGAGGTTCTGTTTCAATGGGTCCAAGTACTCTCCTATTCTCTGATTTTTTTAATCTGATGTCTGTCCACAGCAAACATGAGATTAAAAAAATCTTGTTTTTTTGAATCAATTGGAAAAGTGAAGAGGATGCTCTTCAATGGATGCTTAATTAATTATGCAATTAATTGGATGCTTTTCCAATTAATTTCTTACTCCTATTGTCCAGTTGGTACTGGGTCAATTGGCCTCTCTTGACTCTTCATTCTTCTGTCTTCTGCTGAAGTCTCCTTTCCCAAGCTGGTGGTTCCTTCTCTTTTCGGTTCTTCTGCTGCTGGTCTCTCGCTTCTCTTCCATTAATCCTCGTGGCTGCTACCGCAGCACAATACATGGCTGTGTGCATGGCCTCCAGTGTTTCGCCATTGCTGTCGAGGTAATACAGTATTATGTGCCAATTCAGGTGGTCTGTGAATCTCTCCACAAGGTTCTATTTGGCATCTGCTTCAGTATCACGTCTTTGTGGGGTCCATTCCTGCGAATTCTGTTAGGTACTGCACATACAAAGTAAGGTACTGCATACTTTAGGTACTGCATATGGGTAGAAGTAACCCCAGAGAAACGTACCAACTGTGTGGTACTATACTGAAGCTGGTAGAAAATGAAAATGACCTGGGAGTCATTGTGCAGTTAGAATATGAAGTTTTCTGAGCAATGTAAACAGGCTGCCAGGGCAGGTCATGGGGTTTTGTCAATGATATATAGGAATTTTGCTAGCAGGGAAAAGGAGGTGATTGTCCCTCTCTGCCACGCCTTGAGTACTGCATACAGGTCTGGAGGCCTCATTTTAGGAAGTAGATTTGCTTGAACGTGTACAGAGAAGGGCAACAAGATTGGTGAGAGGAATGAAGGGATCCTCTTACCAAGAGAGGCTTAAGTCTGCAAATTGCAGTGGCTGGAGACTAGGCACCTGCGCTGTGATCTGATTGAGGTGTATAAGGTGTTGAGCACGCTGAATTCTGATGGGATCCTTCCACTTGTTCAGATTACGAACCTAAGGGGCATAAATTGAAATTAAGAAAAGACAGATGTAGAATAGATGTGTGGAAATTTGCCTTTAGCCAGCGGGCAGTTAATTGCTGGAACCAACTTTCATCTGTCGTTGTGGAAGTTGACAGGTTAAATAAATTTAAGGAGGAACTGGACAGGCATTTGGAGGGAAGGATGTGATTTTTTTTTTTTTTTTTTTTTTTGGCTGATGCTGCATAAGCACATACACTTGCTTTCTTGCATCACATGCCACTACTACTAAATATGCTAAAAAAGGCTCTCAATCACATTCGGACAAATATCAGCTTGTGTTAAGCAATTTGTAATCCATTTTCAAATATGGAAACCATTTTACATATTTACTTAGATTTGTATTGCTAACTTCAGGAGAATTCTCTTTTTCTGCATTGAAGCAAGTAGATTTGTCCAGTAGATTTTCTTCCGAGAAAATCTACTGGACAAGAGCAATTTGAAATTAGGCTATTTTTAACATTGTCAGCTAAAACAAAAATGTGCTTCTGATGCATAAATTAGCATTAGCATTAGTAGAGGTATAGGATACAAGAAAGCAAACTTATGCAGCATCAGCCAAAAAAAAAAAAAAAAAACCTTTCACTTCACCCCTCCATTCGTTCAAAATACCTCTCCAGCTGAGCATTAAATTTATTTGGGCTATGAACTTCCACAACAAGGAATGAAAGTGTGTTCCACCAACCAACTACCCACTGGCTAAAGGCAAATTTCTGCACATCTATCCTACATGTCTTTCACATTGATACCACTTCCCAAGGAAAACAGCAATATTGCAAAAAGATTATCTTACTTGATGCACTAATAATTTTAAATCGAAGAAAAATATTTTTTTGCAATTCACTTGATTTGATGTTGTATTTATTGTTCATATCTGTAATAATTACTCCCAGCTAATTTTAACTGCTTTGTCTTACTTTCATACCTATTAATCCTGCAGTCTCGGTGCTATACCTGCAAGGCATATCTCAAAAATAACACTGAATAAACTGTTAGCTGAAGATAAAAAAGATATAAAATAACCGATTTTCTGTAACCTTCCTAAATATAGACAAATTTTTATTATTTTTTAATTTTTGCTGAGGTCAAGAGTGAGTTTCACCATTCAGGTACAACCATTCGCTCCCTTTATAACTCAGTAATCTTAACATGGGAATGCAACAGGTTATATGAAGCTTGTCATCACGTTTTTGTCTCTAGTCACTTACAGAACTCTCCCATGTGATCTATTGATATCAATGGTTTTAACAGTCATAAATGAGATTTTTGAAAGGTCTGTTTGAAAGATTTGTTATTTTGAAATAATAAATACAAAACCACAGAAAGTGATGTCCACTCAGTATAGAGTTAGCAACATGTAATAATCTGGTGTGACAAAATCACAATGGTGGGGACCAATGTGATTCATGAGAGAAACTGAAATAATTTTGAAAAAAAAGGAAGTGAATAACAGTATCTTTAATTTTTTAAGAATTATTTATCCATATAATAAGCAGAAATTATATGTGAATGTTTCAAATTTTGTACATTTAAGTTTTTTGGAAAATAATTTTTTTTCTAAATGAAAGGCATAAAAAAAACAGTTTTGATTTTTTTTTTTTTAAAGTTAAGAGGTATAATATAAAATAATATAAAGATGAAACTGTTGGTCTTTTCCATTTATCAATTTAAAAAACTGTTACACAAAATATTAAGCATGGGCATATACAAATATTTATGCTCATCATGTATAGTTTTAAGTGTGTGTGTGTTTGCATGCACATAAATATCGGATACTATTATTTACTTCACTTTTCAAATTTTTTTTAAAATTTCAAATCTGGTATGCCATGAGGTGCATGAAATTTGAATCAATTTTACATGTTCCTAACTCTCTATCACAAGTGAATATTGCCTTCCATTTAAATAATAACAAATTCATTAATATTCAAAAATAATAATAAATCTTCCAAATTCAAAAATACCTTATATAACAGTTAGAAACCATTGCTGATATCAAGTGTACATAGATTAAATCACTAGACTGCATGGGAGAGTTCCATAAATAACTTGAACTAGGAACAAATGCATAATCCCTGCTTTGTAGTGTTAGCACCCATCAGTTTCCCATATACCAAAATTACTGTATATCAGTCACATCCCAATTAGCTGTTCTAGTGGATTGTTTACGCTCAGAGAATTATGTCAGATTGTAAAATTATGCCCAAGGTCCTTTTCAACTATCTTGAGGTTGGTACTATCCAAATGGTATATTATTCTGGAATCACTGTAACTCACATTCAGTACCTTGCATTTATCACTGTTAAACCTCAGTTGCCATTTTTCTGCTTGCCCATTTAGTTTATATAAATCCTGTAGTAGAACATCTTGATTAATGTCATTAATCACTGCACCTTAGTATAACCAGGAAACTTAGGCACTGAACTTAAAATATCTACATTAATAAATATTAAAAACAGTAAGGGTATCAATGAACACCAACTCCCTTGGTACTCCACTCATTGCATTAATATATGAATTTATAACCACTCTTTATCCCCTACTGCTTAATCACCCCTTTATCCATGGTAGAAACATGCTCCTAATACCACATTACTCCAATTTATACAACAATCATACATGGGGGAAGAGCATCAAAAGTTACTGAAATCTAAGTAAATGATTAACTCCCGATCAGTATTAGAACGCTATCTGCTAAGCATGTCTCTAAAAACTTCATTTTATACTCATCCCATCTGCCCTTTCTATATACATTATAACTGTTATATCTAATTATGCACCACCAATAGTGACATGTTTGTGATTTTTACGTGTAGGTACACATGCAAATATTCAGTTTATCAGCAATCTGCACAAGATCATTAATAGTTATGCTTTTCATATCTAGTGGACCAATGTGATTCATCCTTTTCCTTTTGTTTACATACACCAAGAATTCCTTGCCACTTTTCTTTGCATTCTTAGCCATGGCTACTTGGCTCCTTAAGTAACTTGATTAGAGACTAGTTTGTACTTAATGCAAAATTGTATCCCCTGACAATTTGTAATCATCTCATGCATTTTCTTCTCTGCCACTTACCTCATCATATCCAATATCCTTTTGGTCTACACCTTGAGTACTTCTTAGCTGATATAAAATGCTTAGTGGCATCAATGATTAGCTCTCCAAACATTTCTCATTTGGCATTTATAGTTTTTAACGTTATTTTGTCCTATTGAAAACAGTTTAAAAAATGTCTGAACCTATCATAATCACCTTTGCAGAAAAAATCCCTTCCTTTCACCCTCAACAGTAGTTATATCTTTAAATAAATCCCACATCAATATAGTATGATCACTGCCACCTACTGGTTCCTTTATCTGGAGATTTATAGATGCATGAAGAGCCACTGCTGATAATCACATAATGACTATTTCTTTCTCATGTTGCCTCTCTAACATGTCGTTGTAGAAAACAGGTCATCCAGAAAATTGAGAAATGTTCTGCTGTCAAGTTCTAATCGATATCTGGAAAGTTAAAATCCCCCCCACCATGATAAGACATTCTGATTTTCTGGCCTGCTACTTATTTATAATTTGGCCTATAACAGACTTCTAGTCTCAACCTTGGTTTTCTCGGTGCTAATGTCAACACCTGACTGATTCAATATTACTGGCCTGTATCTACTGGTTGTACTGTTTTATAATCTGTGCTTTTTTACCAAAGGCATAACTCTCCTGAACCCCATACCACATCCTGTCATCCCATCTGCCCTTTCTATATACATTATAACTGTTATATCTAATTATGCACCACCAATAGTGACATGTTTGTGATTTTTACAATTGTTGGAATTTTATGGCATAACCAACACATTATTTACTATACTCTAGTAAATAAATAAGAAAATAAATGTGTGCCTGTTCATGCTTTAAGATAAGGACATTGCATATCACAATAGAAGCAATGCAAGAATCAATTCCATATCTGCTTATGGCTATCATTAAACTATTGGTCAGTGTAACCCCTGCAAAAACTAACAATTTTTTTAACTTCCCTATACTGCCTCAATAGCAACAACAAATAATCTTGAACCTCTTTCTGTTCAAGTGTAACCTATCTCGATAATTTGATGTTTTTTGCTTAACAACCATTATAATTTCTAGTAATGGAACAGTTTTAAGCATCTTGATTACATAGGTTTATTCATTTTTTTAATCTAAATATTTAATGAGTGACACATGAACTTAAAATTGGTTACTGCCACTGCAAATATCACAATATTGCAAAGTTAACTTTGCAATATGTTAAATTCCTGCTACTTCTTTGTGTGATTCTGTGGCATAATTATCTGGATATTTGTTTAGAAGAGGTGAAGGGCTTTTGCTGATGCTATCTAAGCAGTGAAAAAGGGGAGGGGGATATACAGACTAGTAGTTTAATCACAGCCATAAATAGGGTGAATGATTCTTGCATTACTTGTATTTATACAAACATATATATTTGTTCTGCAATATCACCAACTTTTGTCCCTGGCAGACATACTCTGGTCCTATTGCACCTATCCTTATTGCATAAAATATTTCCCATTTCCTGGCAACAGAGTCACCAATAGCTACCTCCCATGAGACCAGCAAAACCTGCTTGTAGTAATCCCACCAATACAGCCAGATGCATTATTAAAGTGGATAGTTAAATGTCTTTTATTCACTAATCTAAGGGTATTTGCAAAAAAAAAAAAAAAAATTCCATTCCCATTCCATTCTCACAATATTTTCAAACTAACTACATTATAGTATCATAGTTGATCTGTTTTCAAGTAGATACAAAGGGTTCTGCACACATAGTCCTTGCTTCCAGCATTAAGCGCCACAGGTTTTAGCACCAAACTTAGAGCCAGTGTATTCAACTTTTAATTTTATCAAGCCATATTTTTAATATTTATGCAGTAATTTTTAAAATGTTATATTTAGGCCATAGTTCAAGTTTTGCGAGAATACTTATCAAATCTGCAAGCCATATCGGTTGTTTCCACAAACAAATGCGTGTATAGTGTACATACTTTAATGAGAAATTTGAACTGCAAATAATGTAAACACGTTATATTTCATCTGCATAAATTTTGTTGATAAATATGGCTTAGAAAGGAGATTTCATTTCAAATGAAATAGTTGTTTTGGTTTTCAGGAGCATTAGCAAATAAGGTCATATTGCTCCAGGGATATGCGGTGGTCATTCCCTGACCTTTCCGCATCTGGTGGGCATGGGCTCAAAACCCCGATCTAATCAAGAAGCGTGTGCTGTGCACTGCTGCTCCTGCCCACCTGGCTACGGAGGCGCCTCAAATGAAATAGAAATGTTCACTTAGGTTAACCAACCATTTATTACCTAGGAATCATTCCCCCTCCCTATTATGCTATTTTGCTCTCGCTCAAAAACCCATTCTGTTCAATCAGGAGTAGCTCATTACTTTCCAAAGTGATACCACTTCTCAAAATAATTTTTTAGCACAGTTTACTCTATTAAAAATTTGAGAAATCATTACTGAATAAGAAAATGATCCGCAAAGCCAGCAATATCTTATATACAGGGTGTCTCAAAAATATTGGTACAAAAGTTTAGGGAAGGTAGGTAACATCTAAAGGAACCCATAACCGGAAACGTCACGGGAAAGTAGTAGCAGAGCACAAGAAGCAGAAATGACACAAGACAATAATTAGTGGCAAACATTTATTTGACATAATATTAACAATGGAGTACGAGATGGATGCATTTAATGATGTTATAAAAGATGCTCGAAGGTTCCACCATGAGACGCGATGCATGCGTCACACCGACGCAGCATGGATTGGCAGACACTGTCGAACATACCTGGAGTTTCTTTGATAGCAGCAGCAGCTCAGACGAGTCTTGCCATTAGATCATTTCCGTCTCCACAGGCGATTCATAGATTTGAGGGCTACCTACTGAAAGAAATCAAAGCTCGATAAATCAGGTGAGCGTGAGGGCCAGACAACGGGTTCACTACGGCCAATCCATCAATGCCCATTGAAATCCATTCCAATCAATCCAATCCATTGAAACCAAATGTTGCATCTCACATTTGCTGGAACATCGTCAAGTAACCCTGGCAGAACTTGTTCAAGAAAGATCCAATATTTAGCGGAGTTCATGCGGGATGGTAATAGGTATGGGCCGACTAAGCAGTCACCGACCATACCCGCCCACACATTTATTGCGAAGCGATGTTGTGCCACATGGGGGCGCACGCTGTGTGGGTTGTTGTGAGCCCACACATGAGCATTGTGCTGATTGAATAAGCCTTCCCGAGTGAAATAAGCCTCATCCGTGAACAAAACATAGGCTGGAAAATTCAAGTCTTGAACACTTTCTTGGAGAAGCCACTACGCAAAAGCCACACGTGCAGGATGATCTTGGGGGAGCAGTAACTGAACCCCTTTGGAGATGAAAGGGGTGTAAGGAATCAGACACGTGCCAGACACACTGTACACTGCAACGAGACACTCCTAAGGCAGAGGCAACAGCACGTGTGCAGGTAGTAGGATCATTCTGGACGGCATTCAACACAGTTTTTTCTATGGCGGGAGTTCGTTTTGAACGTGGTCTGCCCACACTATTCCTGTTACCTCTAAATGATCCATAATCGCACAAATTTTGATGCACACACACACACAAACAAAAGGTGGTCTGGTACATGTCTGTCTGGGAAGCGTTCTCCATAAATTCGTTGAGCGGTTCGTCCATTGCCCTCTGCTAATCCATACACTAGGTACATGTCTGCCAGCTCACACTTCGTATGTTGATGCATGCTCTTCGTGCGGCAACTACTGCTTGAATGAGTAAACCAGAAATTTTCCCTCTCGCAAACTGATGAACAGCGATATGTACCGATTTATGGTGACGTTTCCAGTTATGTGTTCCTATGCGATTCACATTCCTTTAGATGTTACTTACCTCCCCTAAAAGTTTGTACCAATATTTTTGAGACACCCTGTATATTGCATTTCAAATGTATGTGTATTTTACACTGCAATTTTTTATTATTTCATTTGACTACCAATGATATAAGTTTAAGCAACAAATATAACATGGATGAAATTTTTTTAAGAATTTTTGTACTATGTTAAGAATTTCATTTGCACTTTGTTCTGTGCTCTTATTTCAGTTTTTGCTTCTAAGTACCCTAAAATATAAAAAATAAATAAAACAAGAGCCAAAACTGCTCGTGTGTTGCAGATATATTTTGATCCGGAATTCAAAAATTTTCTGAAGTCTAATTCATATCATAGAAAAGTTTTTAAAGCCTCACATTTTACCTGAATGTTTATTCAGAATCATCTAGTAACTGAAGTGATTTATTCAAAAGGTGTTTCTGGTATTGATTGACTAAGACCATAAAAAGTGATATATAATTTACAATGAAGTCTTTATTCTTTTTTTTATGCTACCCATTGTGTACAGACAAAAAAAAAAAAAAAAGTGTATTAACATATTACAAAACTTGTGCATAAGACAAAAAAGAAAAAATAAACAAACAAAAAAGTACAATTAATAGTGCTTAATATTAATAAAAATCTTGTTAAATATTCTGTTATCTGTTCAACTTCCCACATGGCAGCAAGAAAAATGTGTGAATATGAATACATTCTTATGGCACTGCTCTTAAGTTCTCTGTGAAGTCCTCTGACCACATAAGATCAGAGGAGTTCACAAGACAGAGAATATAAGAGCAGTGCCATGTTTTGTAATCACACGAGTTTGAACCAAGGCCACTGAAATGTACATGCTTCTGTATCCTCATGCTTGACTTGCTACAGCAGCAGCAGCAAAACTTCTACAAACTAAGAATCTACAAAACAGATGCAAATATTTCCAAAAAGAACTGCAACATGGCATAAATTTTTTTACAATTATACTGACAAAAAAATTGACATTTCAAAGCTTCTTACAACCATATTCATTAGCTTGAATGCTAAAACATTTCTGCCATTCTCAAGTTCTTTAAGGTAATAAAAAGCTAACCTGGAAAATGATTGGCAATAATCTTTTGTCTTTAAAATTGATAAAAAGATCGTTTAATTGAAAAATTTTTTTTTTTGTTTACCCAAAGTAAAGCCATAATGCTCTTAAACAGGTAATAAAAAAGCGAGTTGACATATGCATTTGTAAAATGATGACTTTAAAAATAAAATTAAGCACACATAAATACACAGACAGACAGACACCCACACACACACACACACACATGCTGGAAAACGTCTCTAGGGTGAAGAGGTAGGTTAGTTCTACTATACTTTTTTTTTTTTTTATTCAATTACTTTAACTCTACTAAAACAATGACTACAGCATTGTATTATTCATGAACCATGATTGAATAAGCCCTTATACACACTGCTGCACATGAAGTGACAATAACGGTATCCGAAATCACAGTCTTTAACTTGATATATACATAAGTATTTCTTCTTTTACAACAGGTTTTCAAGCAGTAGTTCTGGAATGAAGTAATGGTGAATTGGTATCACAGTAGGTGTAAGATTTTGAAAAACTTTGACTAGAATGCTGGTCACAACGTAGTGAACCTTTGAAAGAATCATATAAGCATTCAAAAAAAGTTCTTGCTGCTGGCACTTCTGATTCATGGAAGTCAAAGTCAGCAACCTCAATAGAATACCTGTTTTTATTACGTATATAAATGGCAACCCCAACAGAAATGATGATAACTGCCATAATACTACAGATAACTGGAATAATTATTACAGATAACTGTGGCTGATTAGATACTGAAAAATAAATAACAAAATTAGCAAGAAACTTCATAAAAAATATAATTTAAACATTTTTTATAAACAGCATTAAAGATAAAAGGTAACAATCAAAAAACCAGAATAACACATTTTTATTCATTTTTATCACACAAAAAATGAGGGTAATAAAAAAAAAAAAAAAAAAAAACAAGGATTGCTTGAAAAGTTTTGTCCCAAGTGACTGTGCATCAGTCACTGTGCAGTCATCCAATATTTGAGAAAAAAAGGGACTAACACCAAAGGCAATTCATGAGAATATATTCCTAATCCATGATTAAGAAGTGGGCAGGAAAATTGAAATGAGGGAGGGAGAGATTCAAAGATGATTCATGCAATGGAAGACCTGCAACATCCATCACTCAGAAGTTACTGATAATCATGAAATTTTCATATAACAAACTGATTAGGAGAGACTGTGCGCACTGTTCATACTTTTGGCCTTCAGGCAATTTAGGCAATTAGTGCTGCTGCACGAATTAAGAGAGTTAAAAGGATTACCATGCTGCGCGAATTAAGAGAGTTAAAAGGATTACCATTCTACAACTTAGTGGAACTCGTAAAACCTATCCGACCACGTGTCCCACATACCAAGAAGTCATGCTGGTCAACAGTGAGCTGATCGAGGGGTATTCCTGATGCGAACAATGGGCTCTGGTCCTTGGAAATTTAACCTTGACAAATGCTTCTAACGTAAGTGCCCTGTTCGAGAATTAGGACAGAGTGATTTTCTTTTACCCTGACAAATAATCATCTGTTGTTTTGTGGAAGTGCATTATGCAGATTTTTCCGTAAACGGAATTGCAGGAGTGCAATATAAATCTGTAAAGGGCGAACAAAAAAAATAAATAAAAATTGTACAACTTTTTCATGAAAGAGAAACAGTTCCAGGACAATTTTACAGAAAGGCAGCCAAATCTGCTGAAAATCTAAGATTTCAAAAAGTTTCACTTCATGGGAAAAATTACAGAAATTATTCTCCAATCGATCCAGAAATTTCCTACAGAACTTTGAAACAATCAGTAGAAAGTAGGCTGCTTGATAGCGAAAATGCTGATTTGGCAGTGGCAGCCCGAATACTTGGCTTAAAGACATTGAAACATTGGCTTGAAGATAGAAAATTGTCAATTAGGCTTCAGTTAAATGAAAGAAATACAATTCGTGGATTTCAGGAATATATAATTGAAAAGACAGTTTTGGAAGAATTGAAGCATTTGATGAACGCTCTGAGTATGATACCAATTTCATCAAGTAAATGTAAACGAGGATTTTCACAAATGAATCTGATCATCAGCCCAACCAGAGCTTCATTGATGACAAAAACAATTTCTTCACTACTACAGGCAGTTCTCGCTTTGAGTTTTTTACCCCCAAGTATCAACAAAATCAAAAATATGAATGTTAAACATTCATAAATACTGCATTCCAAACCACATGCACAGCTAAACAATACAGTGTACCCCGCTTTACGATATTAATCAGTTCCAGAGACACCATCGAATCGTTAAAATATCGCAATGTGAACCGAATAACACGTTTTTTGGTAATTCGTTTCAAGATCTGGGAAGTTGAAATTTTCGCTGTATAACTAAGCTATTTATCTGTCTAAAATGTCATTTTTAAGGTCACGAGTGTTACCATAAGGCCATATAAAAGGTCTTGAGTGTGGTTTGTAAATTCTATTAGTTACCAATTCAAATCATTAAAATGCACTACACTTTCATCGTTATTATATGATCTGCTATAAGAATCAATTTTAAAAGCCTTTGTGATATTTTTTAAAGCACATTTCTGGAGGTCATGATCATAAAATAATAAAAACAATTTGCACTTTCCAGTTTATTGGGCTTTTCTGTTACAGTAAGCAATTATAAACGGGTAGTAAACTCTTATCTTCTTGCATTTACAAAAATACCGATAGCTGGAACTGTGTGGCTATTTTTATTATTATTGTGAAATGTGCTTCCCCTTTACTAATCGTGGAATTAATCGTGAAGCTAGAAAAAGTTTCATACCTATTAAGAAATATTGTTCAAGGTTTAGGCCTAAATGATTATCAAATGAACTAATGAGACTCGTGACATAGAAGAAAAATGCATGGGATGCATATAAATTATCAGGCGACACAGAAGCCTATGGCAGATATAAGCTAGTCTGTAATCAAGTCACAAAGGAGGTTAGCCAGGTGAAGGCAGATTATGAGAAATCTTGGGCAAAGGATGCTAAGAAAAATAGCAAGGATTTCTTTATTTATATAAACTCTAAAAGGAAGGGGATGAATCTGATTGGTCCACTTGATATCATGGTTCGACTGTTGATGATCCTGCTCAGATAGCAAACAAACTGAATGAGTATTTTGCATCTACATTCATACATGAGGAGTTATTAAGAAAGGAAAATGCCAGAAGGTCATCAAATTGTAGCAGGGTGCTTAATGATTTTGTAATAATTGAAAGCAAAGTGGAGGAGAAATTGTTGAAGTTAAACATAAGGCACCTAGGGTGGATGGGATCTATCCAGATATATTAAGGGAGGCGGCAAAGGAACCAAGCAAACCCTTAGCCATAATTATCAGAGCATCCTTGGACTCAGGGGAGGTCCACACAGACTGGAGATGTGCAAATGTTTTCCCAATTCACAAAGGGGGATCGAAGAATGACAAGAATAATTAAAGACCAGTTATAGTTTAACTTCTGTTCCTGGTAAAATAATGGAGTCACTGGTTAAAGATGCATTGCAGTATCATCTAAACAAGATGCAGCATGAGTTTGTTAAGGGAAAGTGTTGTCTGACAAATTTGATTGGTTATTATTAGGATGTGGTTACGTATTTTATAATACGTAAGTCGTAATAAAATATTGCTAATGCTTTTGCTTCTATCGTAAGCAAACTTGTTTTTTGTTTGATTTTCTATCCAAACAGATAACAGCCATTCCATCTCTTCCAATTCTTTGTATCTTAATCTAATGGATTTTAATTACACTTTGAGTTGTTCCCGCTATGAAAGTTGTTTTTATTTTCTCCGCATTCTTTGTAATTCTCGGCGTTGCCTCATTTAGGTCTGTAGCACGTGCAATATCACATGGTCTTTCATTTCGCTCAAAGCATTTCGCAATTTCATATTTTTTTCTCTATCGACAGAGGCAGACTGGCCATAAGCCTTACCCGGGAAATCCTGGTGGGCCGGAGGCCGGTGTGATTTTGGCCATAAACCGTAGTATGAGGCCACTATAAATTTTCCCTGGTAAGAATTTTTGACCCAGTCCACCTCTGTTTATCGATATTGCTTTTTTTTTTTCTCTCTCTGAATCTGCAGTGTCTTCGCCAGGACTCTTCCTTTTCACACCTTTTAAGTATTTTACTCATTTTTAGGGAATAAAGCGCAATTACAAAATGAGGAGGCACGCTTGATACACATAAACAAAGCTGTATAGCAACTGAATAAACAACACCGTAAAGGCCGAGATACACTATTAATTAACACCCCACATTTTACTAAAGCACATTTCTGGGGGTTACTACCATAAAACAATAAAAACAATTTCCAGTTTCGTTTCTGCTAGTGGAATCTGTTGTAAACTGGTAGTAAACTCCATCTAATTGCATTTGCGATTATATCGATAGCTGGAATTGTGTTGGTTTTTACGGTTTTATGGTGAAATGTGTTTGCCCTTCACTGATATAAAACACAAATACATTTTCAGAATCTTCTTCATTCCTATTGTGTTGCGTTTGGTTGGGGTGATTCCGCGTTCGACTGCCATTTCTTGTAAACACAAAGGCGAATCGTGCATAAGCGAATTCGGTTCGTGTTATAGAAGATATCGTTCCCCTATTTATAAATCGTGTATGATCGAATTCGTGTAATGTAAACACGTGTTATACGAGGACCGACTGTACTTGGATTTCAGGAAAGCTTTTGACACTGTTGCGCATGGAAGACTACTGTGCAAATTGGAGCAGAATAATATTATGGGTAAATTGCTACAATGGATAAAAGGATGGTTGAGTGGGAGAAGACAAAGGGTGGTAATCAATGGGTGCTGCTCTTCGTGGACTAATGTTATTAGTGGAGTCCCACAGGGTTCGGTGTTGGGTCCACTATTGTTTTGTATATTTATCAATGATATTGATGAAGGTATATCAGGCTTCGTGTCGAAGTTTGCAGATGATACAAAGGTTGGCAGGGTTGTTAATGACAGTAATGGCAGTGTGCTACTGCAACAGGATCTAGAAAATTTGGGCAGATGGGCTGAGAAGTGGCAACTGAAATTTAACCTTGACAAATGCAAAGTAAGTACTGCATATGGGTAGAAGTAACCCCAGAGAAACATACCAACTGTGTGGTACTACACTTAAGGTGGTAGAAAATGAAAAAGACCTGGGAGTAATTGTGCAGTCAGATATGAAGTTTTCTGAGCAATGCAGACAGGCTGCCAGGGCATGTCGTGGGGTTTTGTCAATGATATATAGGAATTTTGCTAGCAGAGAAAAGGAGGTGATTGTCCCTCTGTATAAGGCAATGGTCAGGCCACGCCTTGAGTACTGCGTACAGGTCTGGAGGCCTCATTTTAGGAAGGATGTAGATTTGCTTGAGCGTGTACAGAGAAGGGCAACAAGATTGGTGAGGAGAATGAAGGGACCCTCTTACCAAGAGAGGCTTAAGTTCTGCAATTTGCAATGGCTGGAGACTAGGCACCTGCACGGTGATCTGATTGAGGTGTATAAGGCCTTGAATGGGTTGAGTACACTGAATTCTGATGGGGTTCATCCCCTTGTTCAGATTACAAACGTAAGGGGGCATAAATTCAAATTAAGGAAAGACAGATGTAGAATAGATATGCGGAAATTTGTCTTTAGCCAATGGGTCGTTAATTGCTGGAACAAACTTCCATCTGTCGTTGTGGAAGTTGATAGGTTAAATAAATTTAAGGAGGAACTGGACAAATACTAAGAAGGAATGGTTTGATTTTTTTGGCTGATGCTGCATAGGTGGTAGATGATTTTCATCAACCGGTGAAATACCACCACTTTGCTTATTGGAGGCTTGAAGTGGTGAAACCCATGTTTAGTCTCTATAGCAAAGTTTCCGGCATCCCCCTCCCCCCATACTTCTCCTTCAACCCATGCACGGTACTAAGTAGTATAGGTTTTGATACCTTTCGTGTTTGGGGTTTTCATAAAAAAAAAAAAAAAAAAAAAAAAAGCTTATACACTGCTTTCTTGTATCACATGCCACTACTACTACTGAAATCTTCAATCGTATAAAAAACATTAATAAGTTTTCAGAATCTTCTCTTCATTCCTTTTTTTAAGCTTCGTAAACTTGTTACTCCATGCGAATCGTGTTAGTTGCAATTTGTGTGTGCCGTTAAAAATTGCTTATGCACGCAATCGTGAAATTTATAATTAAAAGAGAAGATTATCTTGGAAACAAACTCCTCTTGAAACCTTTCTGAAGATGACTCCTTGTGCAACAAACCAACGAGTGCCGAGTCAATAATTAGTGATCAATGAGTGTGCATTTAGTCGATGATGATGAAGAATAAACATTCTTTAACATTTGTAAGTTGTAAATAATTTCTCTATTATTATTTGCTTGATTTCACAGGCTACATTTTCATTTCTTTCAATAAATCAATCATTGTTTAAACAAACTAATTAGCTAACTAATTTCACTGTTGAGAACATAACACCTATTTTTAACCTTATGTCTATGGGAAATAAATTCCCGGTTTAAGAGTGCATGCTAGGAACGAATTAACTTGTAAAGACAAGAACTACCTGTATTTCTTAAAATTGTAGGCCCAATGCTGACATGCTTTGATCCAGCAAAATATGTCGATTCATGGCTGCTTTAGAAGTGCAATTCAGTAACAGACAAACAGTAATAAAAAAAAAGTCATCTTAGTGTGTGTCGGATAAAAATTTGGAATTTTCTATAAAAACTTATTATGAAATTATTTTTATTTATATTTTTACTTATTTTTTTATATACTTGTATAATAAATTTATGCTTAATAAACTGTTGTGTTAAATACTTAATTTGTCGTTCTTGTTCCATAAACATTACTAGTGAAGTAACAATATCAGAAAATAATTTTTTAGTTTACTTTTAATATCCTTTTAATTTAAAATTTTTACTGATAGCAAAGAACGAGTACCAGCACCTATTTTTTTTACAAAAAAAAAAAAAAAAAAAAATAGGTGCTGGTAATGTCATCTCTGCCTGTCAATACCACAACAGCTATCCCCTTGTGAACATAGCAGTGGATAGAGTCGCTGCACTTTCACAATGTGGAATGCCTGGGATTGATATTTGTCAACTGAGTGGAAAAGAGCATCACACTCTATGATGCTCAGCGCTTACAAACATTGGGAAACTGTGTATAATGTCAAGTGTTGTCAATAAAATGGCCGAACTTGAACTACTGGTCAGGACAACTAATGCTGATGTAAGGCTAACAGAAATGTGGTGCCACCAGGAAATTCGGTGTGACCAGTCCCACTATGGTATGCATAATGTATTTAGGAAAGATAGGGAATATAGAAAAGGTGAAGGTGTCATGCTTCTTATCAAAAGCAGCCCGAGTTCAAAATGAGCTTTTGACGAGTCTGAAGTTACATCTGCCAGCATCGAATATGTGTGGTGAGTTAGTTGGAAGCAAAGGAACAATGAGAGTGGGAGTAACCTACAGACCAGAAGATTGTGAAGAATATGATGAGTCTTTACATGTAAACAGAATGGGCAAGCAAGCAAAAATGTTTTATTCTGGGTGACTTTAATCTGCCCCAGACTGATTGGAAGTTGGAGGACACTCACAATGGCGAAAAACTGTTTTAAATAAGCTATATGATTATTATTTGTACCTGCATGTTAGAGAGAGTACTAGGTGTGAGAATATTCTTGATCTCGTCATTACTAATGATTCAGATGAAATCACAGGGCTTAAAGTACAGTAACCATTGTCAGGAAGTAATCACACAATCGTCAGTCGAAAGATGAAGTTAGATGTTGCAGTAGTTAAAGGTAAAGGCATGGTTTTTAATTTCAGAAGAGGGGACTTTCACAGTTTAAAGCACTATATGGTATCTGTGAATGGGCAAATTGCAGAAGGATGGCGAATACATTTGAATCATGGAATACTTTTAAAGCAAAAATCAGAGAAGCCATAAACACATACATACCTTTAAGAAAATATTGCAGGAGGAGGAGAAGGATGCCAAAATGGATGAATGTGGAGCTGGCTGGTCAAATAGAGCAGAAAAAAGATAGCATGGGACAGTTATAGAGCGATGAAAAGCACTAAAGCTTATAACAGGTACAAGTTGATCTGTAATAGTACCACAAATAAAGATCAAGGGAGGCTGAGTATGAGAAAGCATTGGCCAAGAGAGCAAAGAATGAGGATAAGAATTTTTTCATGTATGTGAAGACAACAAAGAAGAAAGCAAATCAGATTGGACCCTTGTGCACTGGGTGTGGGAAAGTCTTAGACAAAACCTGCTGATGTTGCGGATGAATTGAACAGGTACTTTGCATCTGTCTTTACTGATGAAAAACTTTTAATGCTGAGAAGAAGCTGTGCAAGTGAGGCTGAGCCATATGAAATTGGTGATGTCGTAAATTACAGGATTGTTAATTAGAAAAACTTTGAACATAAAGGCAAGTTTGTAGTTCTAAGGGAGCATAGTGAACCATTCAAGTTAATGAGTGCATCTTTGGGATCAGGGGAGATTCCTTTGGGTTGGAGAAGTGCCAATGTATCTCCAATACATAAAAGTGATTCCAGGAGTGAAGTTGGTAACTACAGACCAGTTAGTCTGACTTCACTGGTAGGAAAAATCTTAGAGGCAGTGATTAAGAGTGCAATCTAGGAACATTTAGGTAGATATGGTATTCTGAAGGACAAACAACATGGCTTTGTTAAGGGTAAATCATGCTTACCTAACTTAGTAGGCTGTTTTCACAGTTACTCATGAGCTAGATTTAGGAAATAATTTCAATATAGTTTATTTAGATTTTAGCAAAGCATTTGACTCTGTCCCTCATGAGAGGTTACTGTATAAGCTTGAACAGGTTGTGTGGCTGCAGAGCAGAAGGATATGATTAATGGATATTCTTCAGATTGGGTAATTTCAAGAGTGGGATCCCTTGAGGATCGGTTCTCGCACCACTGTTGTTTCTCATTTTCATAAATGACATCGATGAAGGGATAGAAGGCGTGATGTCAAAATTTGCAGATGATGTAAAGATTGGCAGAGTTGTTAGTGATCAGTGCCAAGCAGCGCTCCTTCAGGATGACTTGAACAGACTTCAAAGATGGTCAGAGAAGTGGCAGTTATGTTTTAATGCTGCTAAATGCAATGTCTCACACTTGGGGAATAGCAACCCACAAATAAATTATACACTTGGTGGGGTTGAATTAAAAACAGCGGAGGAGGAAAGGGTTCTGGGAGTTAAAAATATGGAACAACAAAGTTTTCTGAACAGGATAAACAGGCAGCCAGGAAAAACCATGATGTCCTATCAACAATTTATCAAATGCTGTCCTGTAGAGATAGGGAGGTCATCTCCCATTGTATAAGGCAATTGTGTGACCACATTTGGAATACTGTGTTCAAGTATGACGACCTCATCTGAAAAAAGACATCAAGCTTCTTGAAAGGGTCCAAAGATGGGAAACTCGAATGGTGAGATTGGCAGAAGAGAGACCATATGAGGAAAGACTCCAATTATATGGGCTACAGAGCTTGGCAACCAGGCACCTCAGAGGTCACCTGATTGAGGTTTGTAAGGTTCTGAGAGGGATCGGTAAAATGAATGAAGGTGGAATTATCACTGTTCTAAAGAATTCCAGAACTAGGGGTTATAAATTCAAATTACAGGGCTTTAGATTAGATTGTAAGAAATTTTCTTTTAGCTAGCAAGTTGTTGACATGCTTTAGATTAGATTGTAGGAAATTTTCTTTTAGCCAGAAAGTCGTTGATAGCTGGAACAAGTTGCTCTCGCAGGTAGTTTAGGCTGACAGTTTGAATAAATTCAAAAGTCAACTGGATACTTACCTGTGTGAGGATGGAAGCATATAATTTGTTTTCTTATGTAGTTGGTTGCAGTTTTTTTTTTTTTGCCAGTGCAGTAAAAGTCTTTGCACTATATGGCAAATAAAAGTCTTTGGCTTCTTTGCACTATATGGCAAATAAAATTCCACATTGGTACACTGTGATCACTGCTACCAAGTGGGTCTTTTATCTGCAGATTCTTAATGCATGTAGAATCACTGGTGATAACCAGATCAACAGTATTGCTTCCTCTTGTTGCCAGATGATATGGTAATACTTGTGCACAGAAATTCCAGAAAGGAGCTTGAAATGAGATCTGATCGCATATTGAAAGAGTTATGGAAGCGGTAGTTTACACAGGTTGAAAATCTCCACATCCAAAACTAAAATCATGATGTTAAAGGGTAAATTGGCTCTTAGTAGATCTCTTAGTAGATCTGGGTATGTTACTTAAATGGTATTTCCTTACAGCAGGTTAATGATTAAATATTTGGGAATATGTATTGCTAGTGGCTTGAACTTTATCTTGCATATTACCTATATATCAGAGAAGGTGAAGAAATATATTGAAATGATCTCAAGAATATTGTGGGTCGAATGGGGTATAAAGGGAAAAGCACTACTTGATTTATAACTGTATTTTTCTGCCAATTGTTATTTATGGTGAATCAACCTGGATTGGCCATGCAATCAATGTAAGCAACATCAGAAAGCTTTATTCTATACATCGAGTTATGTTACTCAAAATGGTTCTGGCCCGCAGAAGTTTTGCAAGTGTTAGTTGGCAAGATGCCATTTGATTTACAGTTAGTATTTAGAGGCCTGTTCTTTTGTTTGAAAAGAGGTATAAAATCTGAGTTGCTGGGCATTGAAATTAATACTTTAAATGACTTAAGAAATGAAGAGGATTTGGGAGCTCCTTTTATAAAAATGGCAAAGCAGATGGAATTGTTCGGTAAAATGGTATAAATTATACTAAACTGATCTGGGTAGTACCTAATCTACATTGTACATTCTTATTAACGGGCCACAGATAATTTTTTTGCTAAACTGAATAGTCTTGGAATTGTAGAAAGATGCAACTGTACACATAGTGATCTAGAAACACAGGAACATGTTTTTAATCGTTTGGAAAATGCTGATTTATGTTTGGATTTACTGAATAATGTTGATAATGTAACTCGTCTAGTGCATGGGATTGAGCCATTACTTATTAAAACAAGGGAAAATTTTGTTGCCTTTCAAAATTTTGCATATTTAGTTTTTGTGAGAAGGAACATTCTTTTGCAATTGGAAGAATTAAGATTGAATAATGGACGAATTGGTGGACTGTACCATTTTATTTACATGGAATAGTATGTTATTTTTTATATAGAAACAGAAATTTCTTTGCAAAAGTGGACAGAATGTTGGTACAGGCAACCCCCGTGTAACACGGTACTTCTACAACACAGTTGCGCTCTAACACGATTGATAAATTGCGGAAATCCTCGCACAACACAGTACTTATATAACACGGTTATAGAATTTCGGTAAAAAAGGGTATTTTTGAGCTTTTGTGTGGCGGAAACCCTGCTATTACGTTGGATGTAATTTTTCAATGTTTCCACTGTTTTTGAATCCCCTCTGTTGACTCGCTAGTAAAAAAATATTATTGAGAAATCCCTGTATTTTATTTTGTTGGGAAACTCCCTTGTTACGTTCTGTGATATTGAACTTGTAGCTGTTGAACTTGTGGAAAAATCTAGATTTCAAAGTTTTATTACTATTGGATAGCACAGCAGGCCAACCAAAATATTAAGTCATCCAAACGTTGAAGTTATGTTCCTACCGCCACATTTGTAGTGGGTTAATACAACTTCTTTCATTCAGCCATTAGATCAAGGCATTATATCCACCTTTAAAACTCATTCCATCAGAAAATCGTTACAATGGATTTTGGAAAAAATTGATTCTGAATCTATTGAAGTAATGGAGGCATGGATACATTTCTCAATTGTGGACTGTATCAGAATCATAGCTTTATCGCTGAAAGAAGTAAAACCGCCAATATTAAATGCGTGTGGAAAATGTATGGCCAGAGCCAGTTCATTCAAGAAATATGATCGAACAGGCAGAAAACAGAATCAGTGCGATAGTAGAACTTGCTACATCGGTATGAGGAGAAGGTTTTGGTGGTATGACTACTGAAGCCCTCGTGGGTAGCACAGTTCGTAGAATTGTTCTCTTCCCCACACCGGCCGTAAAAGACCCGTGTTCAAATCCCTTTGATGAAGGGAGGAATTTTTATGGGTATTTTTCACAATGTGGCTGAGTTAATCGGGCTGAGGCAAGGTAACATGGTTTTTTCTCCTGCAAACTCGCGCCCAGCAAAACAGAAAATCGACCTCAGGACACATGCAATTTATAGACAATATACAACACACAGAGTAACATGGCCTTAGTTGCCGATGCTCCTAAAAAAATAAAAAAAGATATGATTACTGAAGACATTCAAGAATTACTGGTAGAAAAAGATACCGGCATAGCGGATTTTGTGCAAATGGCATTGGAGGTAAAATCAAATCAATTCAGATGAAAATTCTAAACTTCCAAATTTTACACTAAAAAGCATAGGGGAAGGCATAAAGTTAGCCAAGCAATGAGATTCTTATTTTTTAAATGCAGATTCTTGAATGAAAGGAGCCCAAAGTTCAAAAGGAAGCTTCAAAAATGCTTAGTTCCATACGATGAAATTCACAAATATTTATCAAGCAAAAGCAAACAAACCCAGATTACTGATTTTTTAAAGAGAGCAGAAGATACACGAAATCTAGAATGGTGTATTTTTGTTTTGTTAACATTTTTTAACGAAATAGTGTATTTCTGTTAGCTTTTGGAATGTAACCCCTTTTTTGTACTTTTCCTTAGTCCTGTATAACACAGTTTCACTCAACATGACATTTTACTGGAACCTAATAACCTTCTTATACAAGGGTTACCTGTACTCCGTTTCCTTCATAGGTGGGTGTCCACTTCGGCTCCTGCCAATGCAGATGGGAAGAAGCCTTAGTTGTTGTTTTCTTGGGTTTGATCCTGCAATAACACCAGCTTGATTTTTCTGGTTAATATGAATAACTTCTGTTCAGCTGACTGTCGGTGGATTGCTGTCCTTTGAATTGTTGTAGGGTTTTTTAATAATGTGGTTCAATTTGTCAGTTTTGGGTGAGAGTTACAAGGTTTTTGTCTCCAAGAAATTTGGATTTTTGTCTAGTGAAAAGGAAACTATTAACTGAAGAGCGCACACAAATAAGCTACACACCCACACACACACGACAGAACAAGCTAACTTTTCAGTGTAAAGAAAGAAGTAAATGCAACAATGCTATTCTACTCATTTATGGAAAGGTTCGGTGAAACAAGCAGTTGCTCCCGACATCTCAAAGGCTTTCAATTGCGTTTGGAATCGAAATTGCGCTTTCGATTGCGTCTTCTAAACATGCTTCCAACTTATGGTTTGCCAATTTTTTTTTTGTAATTGGTTATTCAGTTTTCTCTCTGATTGCTCACTGAGGGTGATGGTAGATGGCTCTCAGTCTTCTAACTTCTCCACTAATGCTGGTGTTCCCCAGGTTCAGTTCTTTCCCCCACTCTTTTCCTTTTGTATATTAATGACCTTCCACTGACTGGAAATCCTATCCATAGTTTTGCTGATGATAGCACATTGCATTCCACTTTCCAGTTTGAGAAATCTCACCCTTCTCAATCAGCTTCAACTTCTCGAATATTCGCTACCAATTCCTTAAATGCCGATCTCTAGGTAATTCTCCAGTAGGGCAAAGACAACTTAGTTGATTTCAACCCTTTTAAAACCCAGTCCTGTCTAATGTCTCGCAAAAAGTGATACTTTGGTGATACTCCAATTTCTAGGCAAGATGATATATCTCTTTTGGAGATTACCCTGACTTCTAATCTTTCTTGGAACAAGCACATTACAAATATTGCTTCCTCTGCATCTAAAAAACTTAGTTTTTCTCTTTTTCTCTTGGCATTACTTTTCTTCCAAACAGCTGTTCACTCTGTACAAATCACAAATCAGCCCTACCATGGAATATTGTTCCCACATCTAGGGCAGTGCCCCCAAAACCTCTCTCAGGCTTCTAGATTCCATTCAGAAGAGGGCAGTTAGGTTAATTAATGACTCATTTCTAACAGAGTCTCTCCACTCGCTGTCTCACAGATGTACTGTTTCTGTTGCATGCCCTTTCTACAGATACTTCCATGGTCACTGTTATTCTGAATTGGCTTCTATAATTCCCGCTCGCTCTTTCAAAACAGTCCAAACACGTGCCACCACTAGCCAACATCATTTACTGTCCAACTTCAAACTCACAGAACCAACTTTTCATCTTCCTCGTTTATTCATTCAACTGCCGAAATATGCCATACATATTTCCTGAAAATTAGTCTACAGAAGTTCAAGTCTAATATCAACAAACAGCTTCTTTCGTCTTCTCAAGCTCTAACCCAAGCACGGTACTAAGTACTACATGTTTTAATACCTATTGTGTTTGGGGTTTTCAAAAAAAAAAAAAAAAAAATTTAAAAAACTTATGTGATTTCTCTGTAAATGAGGATTCTTTTGAAAGCAAGTGTTCAGTGTAAGAAATTAACGGTTTTTTCATGGTTTAGTAGATATAGTAATTTCACATTGTAGTGTAATATTTTAAAACAACTAAAAATGCAAGGTTCTGTACTGGTCTCTCTCTCTCTCTCTCTCTCTGGCTGCTGATTCCTGAAATATCTAGGCTGAATGACTTTAAAATTTTGGTTGAGACCCTGGCAATAACCCATGCCCTTCACACTGCCAGTGCCAATCAGCAAAATGGTACAGCTGTCTGGGGAGTGGCAAAAGCTTTATGCAAGTTATACAATGTCATATTTCAACAGAGTAGTTTTTGGTATTCTAACAGTTATTGACAGTTCTTGTACTTGAAGCTTATGCCCAAGATAAACTTATGCTCTGTGAAATTATGAGACTTTGGCACATTTGTCCACTTCATTCTTAGTCTAGATTACCCAGTGAATTTTTGTAGGCTTGTGTTAAGGGCATTGTATTCTGCACTATTGTTACCAGACTTAACAAGTCTGAAGGAAAAGGTTCACAAATACCTCTGCAACTGTTAACCCCAGAGCTGCTGAAGACTATGGACATAGGTAAAATCCCATCTTAGCACTCTACAATGAAGAAATATGTGGACGTTTATTGAGCTAATTTTGAAGCCCAATAGCATTTATTCATTTAATGATGAAATTTAGATATGTCCACCTTTATTTATTATGGAATTATTGTGATAATCTTTTGTGAACACCCTGTAGATTCAAGATGGCATATCAGATAGATAAATATACTGAGTCAGTCCGTATGATATAAGCATTAGATACACAAATATAAGATTGAGAATATATTACAGGATGGAGGACTACGATGAGCATAATAAACATCTTTATAGACCTAGAATAGGCTAACAAATCAGAATTTCTTATTGGTGGGAGGGGGAAAAAAAGAATTGAGTTTTCCAAATATTGACTAAGATTTGTGACACTAATGCTAAGTGCGTAGTTAAAACTTTGATGAATTAAATGTACTGGTTACTTAACATATTCAAACATAATATAAATATGGTGTCATTCTGATAGATTGTATGTAGAATTTGAATATAATAAATTCCATATGTACAGGAAGGACAGATATTAGCATTAGCAGAGGCATAAGATGCAAGAAAGTGAGCTTATGCAGCATCAGCCAAAAAAAAAAAACCCTCCCATTTCACCCCTCCATTCATTCCAAATGCCTGTCCAACTCAGCCTTAAATTTATTTAGGCTATTAGCTTCCACAACAAAAGATGGAAGCCTGTCCCACCAATCAACTACCCGCTGGCTAAAGGCAAATTTCTGCACATCTATTCTACAACTATCTTTCCTCAATTTGAAACTGTGCCCCCTCACGTTCTTAGTCTGAGCAAAAGGAAGCATTCAGCTTGCTCAACCCATTCAAAGCCTTATACACCTCAATCAGATCACCTCGCAGGTGCCTACTTTCCAGGCAATGCAATTTGCAGAACTTAAGCCTTTCTTGGTAATAGCACCCTTTTGTTCCCTTCACCAATCTTGTTGCCCTTCTTTGTACTCGTTATAGCAACTCTATATCCTTCCTAAAATGAGGCCTCCAGACCTGTACACAGTACTATTGGTGTGGCCTGACCATTGCCTTGTATAACGGGATAATCACCTCCCTGTCCCTGCTAGCAAAATTCCTATATATCATTTACAAGACTCCATGACCTGCCCTGGCAGCCAGTCTGCACTGCTCAGCAAACTTCATATTTGACTACACAATTACCCCCAGGTCTTTTTCACTTTCCACTTCCCTGAGTGTAGTACCACACAGTTGGCACTACACTCAGGGAAGTGGAAGTCTCTTGGGTTATTGCTACCCATATGCAGTACTTTGCATTTTTCAATGTTAAACTTCAGTTGTCACTTCTCAGCCCATTTTCCCAACTTATCTAGATCCAGTTGGAGTAGCATACTGTCTTTACTTTCATTAACAACACTGCCAACCTTTGTATCATCTGCAAACTTAGACATTAAACCTGATATACTGTCATCAATATCATTGATAAATATAAAAATAACTGGATAGATCCCATCCACCCCAGGTGCCTTCCTCATGTTTAACTTCAACAATTTCTCTTCCACTTTGCTCTCAGTTATTACAAAATCACTTAGCTCCCTGTTATCGTCTGATAAACTTTTGGCACTCTCCTCATTGAATAACTCCTTATGTGTGAACATAGATGCAAAATACTCATTCAGTTTATTAGCTACCTGAGCATGATCATCAATAGTCAACTCATCTATGTTAAGTGGTCCAATCTGATTCATCCCTTTCCTTCTAGAGTTTACATAAGTAAAGAACTCTTTGCTCTTTTTCTTTGCATTCTTTGCCAAAAATTTCTCATAATCTGCCTTCACCTGCCTAACCTCCTTTGTGACTTGATTACAGACTAGTTTATACCTGCCATAGGCTTCTGTGTTACCTGATACTTTATATGCATCCCATACATTCTTTTTCTCTGCCACGAGCCTCATTAATTCATCTGACATCCATTGAAGGCCTAAACCTTGAACAGTATTTCTTAGATGGAATGAAAAGCCTAGTAGCCTCCAAAATTAAATCCCTGAAGACTTCCTATTTAGAATTCAACGTTGGTAACATCATCAGTTGATTCCACTGTACACAATTTAAAAACTGTCTGAGACCTCTGTAGTTACCTTTACGAAAGCAAAAGCCCTTCCCTTTAGTCTTGATGGTAGTTACATCTTTAAGTAATTCCCACAGCAATACATTGTGATCACTGTCACCCAGTGGTTCCTTTATCTGCAAATTCTTAATGCATGAATAATCACTGCTGATAGATCAAGAGTATTACTCCCTCTGGTTGCCTCTTGAACATGTTGCTGTAGAAAAGTCATCCAATAAATCCACAGAAGTCTTGCTAGTGTGCGAGTGACCAATCCACAAGTTCCAGTCAATATCTGGAAAGTTAAAATCCCCCATTATAAGACATTCTGATTTACTGGCCCACTATTTTTCTACATAATTGCTCATTATATTCATTAGGCCTATAACACACACACACCTACTCTCACTTTTCCTTTTCCAGTGCTTATTTCACACCAAACAGACTCAACACTGCATTATCCACCAAAATCAATTGGATGCACTTCCTTAGATTTTATGTGTTTCTTAACTAACAGCATAACCCCTCCTCCCATAGAGCTTTAAACACATACATTTGATTACAGTTGTGAAAATTACCTTGGCTGTGTGGAATTAAATCTAAATTTGTGGACATAAATTAAGTTGCTACTTACAGAAGGGCTAAACCAGGTACCTTCTTCAGGTGGTTTTCTCATTTTCAATACTACTTTGCTGAGCCTAGTTAAAAGATGAAAGATAAAATTTTTTATCACATTACCTCCACATTCCTACTGAACAATTCCAATGTCTTGAAGAGTGGAGTTTTTTTTTTTTTTTGTTGCTATGTGTTATTTATTTTAGTATAGAGGTGCATTAATATTTTCTTTTTAAGCAACTTTCGTGGTTAATCTTTTCATAAATAGCAACTTATTTACATAAACAAATAAATAAATAAACCACAACAGATTTAAATTCACAACCAAGGTAAAATTTCACAAATGTAATCAACAGAACATATCATAGCAAGAGCAAGTCATGCTTAATTATAAACTTTACTGAAAACAATAATGCACAAAATAAAAAAAATGAGATTTTTTTTTTTTTTTTTTGGATTAGAAGTATTAAACAGCAAATGATATCCAAAAATATGGTTTCTCATCCCCCCCCCCTAGGATGTGTGCAATATTATACATAATAATAGTGCTTGTTTTAATGTACAAGCTCATATGCAAAAACTGCAAAAATGTTATGGTGAGAAAAACAAAACTTAGCAATCTGGTTATCACAAGCAAGAAGTTCACTTTCTCCATAGCGCTACCTGTTACCTTTCTCATACTGACTAAATTAACACATTAACAGGCTATTCACAAATGCTTACCACAATGAAACTAAAAGATTTAACCTCTTAAATGAAAATTACAAAAATTCTGCAGTGCTAAGAGCACCTGACTAAAAATATCTTTTTATTAACTAATACCACCATGTTCTGAACTTGTATCAAATCTGTTTATATCAAAATGGACATATTTTGATCTTGAACTTCAAATTAACCAGATTTTACTACAAATTCAGCATTACAGACAAACAGAGTGGATCAGCAAATCAAAATGCCTTATTATGGGGGACTTCAGTTTAGATTAACTGATATTCGAGGGGTGGCCACTCATCTAGCAGTCGAGTATTTTTGCATTATCCTGATAACTAGTTTATATACTGGCATATTAAAGATATCATAAGGGAAAAAATATTCTTGATGTGGTTTCTCAAGGATTCTCAAATAAAGGAGGAACCATTAGCAAATGAACTGCAGTATATTAATGTGGGATTTATTCAAGAAATAACTATTTCTTAAAATTGCCATTCTTTTCAGTAGAAAGAATGGCAATTTTAACAAATAAAAATACTAAATGAGATGTTCAAGGAAGTTATTCTGAAGCTACTAAGCTTTACATACCAATGAAAATGTATTATTCAAGGTAGAGACCATAATTTGTAAGTGTAATTGATATAGACAATCCAGTATTTCATGGTTTAGTAATAATGAAATGAGAATACACAAGTTTACTATTAGGTCTATACTTACGTTGAAAAAAATGGTGTACAAGTAAAATCATTGCGTAGCTTTTATATAATAACAGAGCAAAATAAACAAAAAAAAATCATCATCAAAGATATTAAAAATTTTATGGCAAAACCTACTTCATTTATGTACTCCCCTTTTAATGAATTAAGTGATGTATGTGATCTAAAACTTTTAAGTAATTATTTTATGATATAAATATATTTGACCATTTAAAATATTTTAGGTTCTTGACTATATTAGAATAATTTTTTCACTAATGTTACAAATGGCATTAATCTTAAAATTCGCAACTGTAATGCATTTTGGAATATAAGAAATAAAACTTACTACTTACCATCATAAACCTGAACATCAATAAGCTCTGTCTTTAAACTTACATCATTCTCTATCCGAAGGAAAAGTTTATGGGAACCAAGAGAAAAATATCGTTTTATGTCTAGATGTGTCTGAGTTGTTAAGAATGGTGAGCAACTTTTATTAGTCTCTGTTTCGTTGGTAAGTACAAATACACAATAATTAAAAGGACCACTGAAAAAAAAATAAAATAAAAAATCAAATAAGTTCTATATTTCTATAAGGTGTCAAAAAAATTTAATTCATTACGTGCTAATTGCAAAACAATTTAAAATATAGAAACTCTTCAGATGTTAGAACTGCCCAATTTGAACATGAAGGTATGTAATAAAATTTTTATTTAACTTTCATATTTTAATTTGACTCAGCAAACTAGTATTTAAACTAGAGAAAACTTCCTGAAGCAGCTTCAGGGCAAATCCCTTCTGTAAATAGTTGCTCAATTTACGTGAAAAATAGGTTTAATTCCACACAATAAAAGTAAAATTTCACAGCTGGAATCAATCATATACATTTTTTTCCAGCAATGTCTACACACACACTGGGAATTTTCTCTCTCACTCAGCATCTTGAAAGCAACATCGTACTGGTCACCAATTCATGCAAGCGCTCAACAACCAGCATATATAGCTGTAATTAGCTAGAGTAATTAGTCATATGTTGTGTTTATCGAATGAGTGGTAGTGCTAAAATGTCAAACAGAAATGTCACTCTTTTTTGCACAGATTACAAGTATTATGCAGAAAATAATACCTCAAATTATGGATACTCTCTTTAACAGGTATCCATGAATATTAATGGCAAAAAAAATGAAAAGGGGGCAATCTTTCTTATTACACGCAACAAATTTAAAAAGATTCTACATATGTTGTTGCATGTTCCTTAAGAAGAATAGTTAATTTTTTTAAGTCCTGCAATATGATATTTTTTTCATTCTGAAGCATATCTGTTGTTTCATTCTTTCTCAAACTGCACACATACGGGCAAAGGTACAGAGCACCTTCAATGTGAAATCATGCATTTTGTATAATTAATAATCAGTGGATTTTTTTTCAGTGCTGTAAACAAAATGGATTATATGTGCATGTAAAACATGAGTTACAGTTATGTGAAATTCCAAATGCAGTTCTTAGGGAAGCGAATAGAAATGCAAAGTTTAAAGATGCCATATACTGTATAATGAGGCTGTATGCAGCACATCAGCAAATTTTCATTATAACCCTATTCAATTTCATTATAATAATGAAATTGAACAGAGCTATAACGAAATATAGCTGGTTTCAAAAGTCTTTTAGAATTAAAGAAGTCATTCACAAGTCGTGGGACCTAATTCAGACTATGAATTTCATTTTAAATGAAAATCTATACTAAAATGCATACAAAACTCTTATCATTGGTTGGAGAATGGTAGCAACTTCAAAATACATTGCATTTCAAATAATCTGATATCAAATTAACAAGGATATACCGTATCTCCTATTTGATTATGATAAATGTATTAGCTATACCAGAGAGGGGGGGGGGACATCACACCACAGTTAAATTTGCATACTCATCAGCACTAGCATATCAATAACTGATGTGTTTCAGTACATTTCGAGAGCTACATTTTAAGACACTGGGGAATGACAAAGCCAAGCAAAGCAGGTAAAAAGGACTGCAATAACACTGTGCATCAATCCTTTGAACCAGTGTCACTTGTTTTCTTCTTACTTGTGTTTCTTTTTTTTTTTTTTTTCTTTCTTAGCCAAGTAATGGTTATGAAAGTCCTGTGGAGATCCTTTATATTGTTTCCTTGCAATCTCCACACTCCAACAAAAAATTAACTATGTGCAATAGTTATACAATTGTCCAACAATCAACAACCCACTGGCAGAAGGCAAACTTCTGCACATCTATACTGCAACCATACTTCCTCAATTTTAATTTATGCCCCCTCATGTGCATTGTCTGAGCAAGAGGGAGAATCCTATCAGCATTGAGCTTGCTCAATCATTCAAAGCCTTAAAAAAAACAGATCACTTCACAGGTGCTTGTGTCTAGATGCTGCAATTTCCAGAAATAAAGACTACCTTGATATGAAAAGCTTCACTCATTTTTCTTGTTCCACTCACCAAACTTGTTGCCCCTCTTTGCACCCTTTCCAGCATATCTACGTCCTTCCTAAATGAAATCTCCAGACCTCATTTTAGGAAACACGTTTTCAAGCCACATCTTGAGTACTATATGCAGTACTCAAGGTGTGGCTTGATCATTGCCTTATACAATGGTATAATCAACTCCTTATCTCTGCTAGCAAAATTCCTGCACATCACTGACAAAACCCCATGAGCTGTCCTGGTGGCCTTTCTGCACTGCTCACAGAACTTCATATCTGATTGCACAATTAGCCGCAAGTCTTTTTCATTTTCTAGTATTCTAAGTGTAGCAACAGATGGTACATTACTCAGATTACTGTTACCCATATGCAGTATCTTGCATTTGTCATGTTAAACATCAACTACCATTTCTCAGCCCATCTGCCTAATTTTTGTAGATCTTGTTGCAGTAGAATATCTTGATTGCTATCATTAATTACCCTACCAGCCTTTGTATTCTGCAAACTTAAACATTACGGCTGATATACCTTCATCAATATCATTAATACATATAGAAAACAACAATGCACTCAGCACCAAATGCTCAGCCCTGGGGGGCTCCACTAATAACATTGGTCCATGAAGAGCAATCCACTGATCCACAGAGTCCACATTATTGCATCATAGTATCCAATCTAACTGGTCAGACAAGATCATCCCTTAACAAATCCATGTGCTTGAAGCATAAATGCACTCCTGTCTAGGTGATCCTGCATTACTTCTTTAACCAGTGACTCCATTTTCCCTTGGAACAGAAGTTAAGGTAACAAGTCTGTAATTACTCATGTCATACTTTGATCCTCCTTTGCAAATCGGGAATTCAATTGCACATCTCCATGTCCACAGAGACTACATTCTCCCCCTCCTGAATCCAAAGATGCTCCCATAATTATGGCTGAGGTTTCGCTCCTCTCCATTACCACCTCCCTTAATATAATTGAATGGATTAGTTAGTTAGTTAGTTATTTGGTTTTTAGGAGCATTAGCAACTAAGGCCATATTGCTCCGGGAATATGCGGTGGTCATTCCCTGACCTTTCCGCATCCTCCGTATTTGGTGGTGATGGGCTCGAACCCCGGTCTAACCAAGAAGCGTGTGCTACGCACTGCTGCTCCTTCCCACCTGGCTACGGAGGCGCCCAATTGAATGGATCCTATCCATCCAAGGTGCCATTTTTTTTATGTTCAGCTTTAACAATTTCTCTTCCACTTTTTATCAGTTGTCAAAAATTCAATTTGTCGGTAACTTGAGGAGGAGCATCAACAGTTAAACCATCAATATCAAGTGGACCAATGTGTTTCATCCCCTTCCTTCTAGTGTTTACATAAGGAACGAAATCATTGCTGATTTTCTTTGCATCCTTTGCCAGAGACTTCTCATAACATGCCCTAGCTTGCCTAATCTCCTTTGTGACTTGATTGCAGACTATTTTACTACAGGCTTCTGTATCAAGTCGCAAAGGAGATGCATCCCATGTATTTTTCTTTTCTTACACCAATCTCAATAGTTCATCTGACCCCATTTAGATCTAAGCCTTGAACAGTGTTTCTTAGTCGGTATGAAAGCCTAATAGATTCTAATTATTTCCCTAAATGCTTCCAATTTAGAATTTTCTGTTGGTAACTTCACCCACTGCCTAGGATTTAAAGACTGTCTGAGATCACTGTAGTAACCTTTATGAAAGCTTGATTGATTTAGTTTTTAATGGCGCATTGGCAGCTAAGGACATAATGCGCCACCTTTATGAAAGCAAAAGCTCTTCCCATCACCCTTGATGGTAGATACATCTTTAAATAAATCCCCGTCAATTCATTATGATCACTGCCACCTAGTGGTTCCTTTATCTGCAGATTTTTAATGCATGAAGAATCACTGCTGATAATGAGCTCAAGAGTACTGGTCTCTCTTGTTGCCTCTCTAACATGCTGCTGTATAAAAGTCATCCAATAAATGTACAAAATCTTGCTATTGTATGAGTAACCAACACACAAGTTCCAATCAATATCTGGAAAGTTAAAATCCCTCAGGCACTTAATTTACTGGCCCACTCTGTATAGTTGTTTGTTATACTCTTCACAGTCACTGGGCCTAAAACACTCTCCTATTTTCATTTTTCTAGTGCTTATGTCACACCAAACTGGTTCAACATTGCACTGGTCACTCATATCAACTGGATGCACTCTTATTTCCTTAAATGCAGGAAAAGAGTTACAATACTGATTTTAACAATACTTCTGAAGTTTTTTGCTGGATCTGACCACACCAACCTTCTGAACACCAACAATGGCAATTGCTATTGTTATTGCTTTTTCAAGGGATTCTCTTCCCATGCTCACATTTGGCTGAACATCAAAGGTGAATGTGAGATTATAGATTTCACTAATAACCCCAGGGGCTATCTGGTGAATATGGGCTTGGCACACCCAGGGTCCTGAGCTGGATATCATCATTCTTCTCTTTCTTGGTGATTCTCCCCTCTCTCTCTCTCTCTCTCTCTCTCTCTCTCTCTCTCTCTCTCTCTCTCTCTCTCTCGCTCTCTCTCTCTCTCTGGGTAACTCAGGAATTTTTTTTTTTTTTTGGCTGGTGCAGCAAAAGCCTCAGGGTTCCTTGCACCATATAGCTAATAATAATAAATAAATAAATAAATAAAACTACATATAATTTATGTAAGACTGTCGTGTGCCAAAACATTTGTAATTGTCGAATCGACTATCCACTTAACTTTACCGTCCAATTCCACTCCTCCACCGTTTGAAGAACTAAGCTTACACTCTTATACCGATCCTACAGTAAATAGCTACTTCATTTATGACTCATTTCTGGATTTCTTGGACAGACTTCAGAAGCTAAGCTTCAGTTGAACCAATCTTCGATTAGTCATAAGTATTTGATAGACGAAAATAATGGGAAATTCCACAAAGAAATGAGAACAGATTCAGACACTGATAGGTTGAATCTCCAACCTAAAGTGCACCATACTTGCACAACAGTAAAGTAAATGTGCAAATCATCTCAAAGGATGAAGAAATCCTTTTAAAAGAAGCAAAATACGAAAACTCTATCTACTACCGAGTCCCCAAAACCTGAAGAAAACCCACGATTCTGACAAAGTCAATACAGAGCACATAGATACTTCCTCCCAGGCAGCTGGCACTGCCCTGGATAAAATTATCATGAACAGGCTGAAACCTGAGCACTTAATGACAGATAAATTTTGCATGGTCATAGCTACAACTAGAGAAAAGATAATCCAGTACTGGACAATACTTAAACATGCAGTGACTGAGTGTGCACATAGAAAATCACAAACCTATATGTATTTTGAGAACAAAATTAGACACAAAAGAGCCGGAAATTTAAATACGGAAGCAACAAACTCAATCTTATGCACAAGCATTAAAGAACAAGATTCCCAGTAAATCTAGGAAACAAGAAACTCCACCTAAACAGGATAAAGATGAAATGTGTACAAAATTTATCTGTCATTAAGTGCTCAAGTTTGAGCCTGTTCATGATAATTTTATCCAGGGCAGTGCCATCTGCCTGGGAGGAAGTATCTGTGCTCTGTATCGACTTTGTCAGAATCCTGGGTATTTTCCTCAGGTGTTGGGGACTCAGTAGTAGATAGAGTAGATCTTAAGACCTCCAGAAGGTGCTAAACTTAACACAAGTGAGACCATAAAACAAGCCATCACAAAAAACTTGGGAAATGAGTTTAAGTCAATAAAAATCAAGAGGGACACTCAGGAATAGCTTGCTTTCATGTATAATATGCCTCTGCTAATGCATCTCCAGATATAGAACCCCCTTCAAAAATGTAAAACTAACAAATGCTCTTAATAGAACCAAGGAAAAGAAATGCCCTAGCCACAGTTTAATTTGAACCAGAAATTTTAAAAATTCATGCCAAAAAGTCAGTCTCAACTAGTCAACTCCAACTATTCAATAACTGTCTAAGTAAAAGTATATTTCCCACGGAAACTGGCAAACCTGAGATTAATCTCAAAGAATCCAGATAAACCTCCAAATGATCTTAAATCATATAGGCCAATACTCTTGTTACCAGTTCTGGGCAAAGTATTGGAAAGACTCATAGTATACCACTTAGAACATTAACTGAATGCAACCCTTCAGTCAGACAGACAGTTTGGCTTCAAACCATGATGTTCGACTGAGGATGCAATGAACAAACTAATGAGTGCAGCTCAAACTTCCCAGGAAATCTACATGCTATTTCAATGATTTTGCTGGTGCCTATTGTACCTTATGGTAGCCCAGGGAGAACACGTCATACTGGTATTCCATAGAACCTGTATAATAGTATCAATTACCTTAATAACAGGAAAATAGCAGTGCAAACTAGATTTCAATGTACAGTCAAGTCCTCGTATAACGCGTTTACACTACACAAATTCGATCATACACGATTTATAAATAGGGGAACGATATTGTATATAACACAAACCGAATTCGGTTATGCACGATTCACCTTTGTGTTTACAAGAAACGGCAGTCGAACATTGGAATCACCCCAACTGAATGTAACACGATAGGAATGAAGAGAAGATTCTGAAAATGTATTTGTTTTTAATATCAGTGAAGGGGAAACACATTTCACCATAAGAACGTAAAAATCCACACAACTCCAGCTATCGTATTATCGCAAATGCAATTGGATCAAGTTTACTATCAGATTATAACATATTCCACAAGCAGAAACGCAACTGGAAATTGTTTTTATTGTTTTAGGGCAGTAACCCTCAGAAATGTGCTTTAGTAAAATGTGAGCTAGTGAGGTGTTAATAGTGTGTCTCTGCCTTTACGGTGTTGGTTTATTCAGTTGCTACACTTGCGCAGCTTTGTTTATGTGTATCAAGTGAGCCTCCTCATTTTGTAATTGTGCTTTATTCCCTAAAAATGAGTAAAATCCTTAAAAGGTGTGAAGAGGAAGTGTCCTGGTGAAGACACTACAGATTCAGAGAGAAAAAAAAAAAAGCAATATCGACAGACAGGTGGACTGGGTCAAAAATTCTTACCCGGGAAAATTTGTAGCGGCCTCATACTAGCATTTATGGCCAAAATCACACCGGCCTCCATAGTTTTCTGGCCTCTGGCCCACCGGGGTTTCTCCAGTAAGGCTTATGGCCAGGTCACCTCTGTCGATAGAGAAAAAAATATGAAATTGTGAAACACTCAGTGAAATGAATGAACATATGATATTGTGATATTGCACGTGCTATAGGCCTAAATGAGGCAATGCCGGGAAATAATGCAGAGAAAATGACAACAATTTTCATAGCAGGAACAACTCAGTGTGTGTGTGTGTGTGTGTGTGTGTGTGTGTGTGTGTGTGTGTGTGTGTGTGTGTGTGTGTGTGTGTGTGTGTGTTTTGGCTGATGTTATATGAGCTTGCTATCTTGCATCATGTGCCTTTGCTAATGCTAAAAATCCATTAGATAAAGACACAAAGAATTGGAAGAGATGGTACGACTGTCATCTGTTTGGATAGAAAATCAAACAAAAAACAAGTTTGCTTATGATAGAAGCAAAAGCATTAGCAATATTTCATTACGTTAATAGTTGTAATAAAATACGTATTTTATTACGATTATTTATTTGTGTTTGGTAATGTTTTGATTACAAATGTGTGTTCAATCTTGGGTGGTTGGCACCTAACCCTATTTTTCCCATAGGGTCTGTTGTTTATATTGCACGATTTTGCATTGCATGAGGGTTTCTAGGAACACAACTATCGTGCTATAAGAGGACTGACTGTATACAGTGAAATGTTACCTATGGATGCCCTTGGGGTTCAGTGCCGAGTCCCTCTTTTTGGAACCTGGTGCTGGACAAGTTCCTGGAGGCTGACACAGGCCAAGTTGACAAGTTGACAAGAGAACAAGGTCATCTTTGCAGATGACCTTGTTCTCCTTGTGAAGGGTAATACCAGAATGGCTCTGGAAGGCCAGGCAAATCATGCCCTGAACCTTCTGTAGAACTGGGCGCAAACCCATAGGCTTGTAATTTCTAGTACAAAAACTAAATCCATCTTACTAAAAGGCAATTTAAGAAGATCACCTCTGATAAAGATTTCAGGAAAATCTAGTCTTAACAACAGAACTAAAATACCTTGGAGTCATCTTTGATTCCAAGCTAACGTTGCACCCTTATCTAACAAGTGTCAGCAAAAAAGTGAAAAGGTATGCTTGCATAATTGCCAGAATAAGTGGAGCCGAATGGAATCTATAAAGGAAGACCTTAGCCCTCGTTTATAACGCTATCTTCCTCCCAGTAATTACTTATAAGGGTTGGCTTCTGGTTCCCTAGAATATTACTAGTCAACAACAGAGCTAAACTAGGATCAATCTAGCATGTCATCCTACTTACAATTACTAGGGCATGCTGCATGGTCACGTTCTAGCTGGTGTGCTGCCATTAGATTTGGAGGTAGATCCATACTGACATCATAAGGATCAACATAGACCTAACAGCTGATCCTAAACAGGTAAAGAAAAGGATACTGACTTGTCTATACCAGCAATGGAAAGATAGATGGGACCAGTCAGATAAAGGGGATGTCACTTAGGAAGTTACTGCCACAGGTAACTCTAATCTCTGGGCAGGAAATTAGTCCACTTGGGGGGGAAAAAAATCTATAAAATCTGTGCGTGCTACTTCTATTCAGGGTACTGTTATAAAAGGGATTGCTGTGCATGAATATGAGTGAATGAGAATGTCCAACAGATGTTAATTGTCATACCAGAGAGAGAAAGTGTGTGTGTGTGTGTGTGTGTGTGTGTGTGTGTGTGTGTGTGTGTGTGTGTGTGTGTGTGTGTGTGTGTGTGTGTGTGTGTGTGTGTAAATGGGAATTCAATGTAACCCCTTAAAGGTAATGTTTAAAGAGTTACATATGAAGAGGTATACAGTTGATGAAATGGTTTCGGTGAATGCAAGATTAATAAATCAGGTAATATATTAAATTAAGTAATATATTACCTGATTTATTAATCAGGTAATATATTAAATTAAGTATGCCTAAATGGATGTGAAAGTTACACAAGGTGCTAGTAACTATAAGGGTGAGGAAAGTAGAAAAAGAAAAGTAGTAGATTTGTAAAGGTGAAAGGATGATAATATCCTAGATGTTATATTGAATTAAGTAAATTATGGGCTGAATTGCCAACCCAATATAACTGTAAAAACTGTGGGAGAACTATAAAGAACTGTGGGAGAACTGTAAAGTAAAATTAGTACAACAAAATACAAATAAAATGGAAATGGTATAGCTGTCATCAGATATGAGGGGAGAACATTTTTAGTAAAAGGTCTAATATAGGTAATGCAAAATTGCTTGATCTGATGTCAGCTGAAATAAATATTGATACAATGATCATGTATTTCATCAGGGGACTACACCTGACTATGTATCAAAAACTGCATTTCTATACTTGTCCATAGTAGTAGAAGAAAAGTGAAAAGCCAAAAAAGCAATGAAAATGAAATTAGCACTTTCTAATACAGTATAGACAAGATAGTCCCAACACAGTGTAATTTATTTAGGTAAAAATAAGTATCAAGTGGATAAAAATGGTTAATATCAATATGTTTAACATAAATATGTAGAATTTAGTGTGGGATTTAATTTTGTATAGATAGGAAATCAATGTATTTTAAAAATAGATTTGGAACAAGCAAATGGTATAAGGGTGAGGTATTAAATTGAGGATAGGGAAGGGAAAAAAAAAAAAGGAGTATTTTAAATAAATAAAGATGAAAAATAGCAAAAAAAGTAAGATAGTAGGAGCGTTCGTTTCACCCTCGTATTACACTAATAGTTTACCGAACAGGAAGAACTTTAGAATTAGACAACAGAAAGATAAAGAATAGAAAAAGTTATTAAATAACACTAAGCTTGCTGGGATTGTGATGTCCAACCTTGTAGTAAGGGCTCTAGCATTTGTAAGCATTAGTATAAAAGGGAGCTAATACCAAATGCTTATATTGAGAGGGAAAAATATGTGTTGAAACATGCCGAGAAACGAATCTAAAACGAAACCGAAAGTATGATAAGACAGTGAAAGTGTACAATACCTGGAGTATTTCAAGGAACGCAAAACGAAAATGAGCTGGCGGGAAAAATAAAGGCAGGGAGCTAAAGTACACAAAGTCAGTAGAGTAGATGAATGCATGCAGGCTTCAACCAAATGAGCAATACCAGATGAGCAAATGAGCGAGGGGTGGCAAAAAAACATGAATCATCAAATATTTTGAGAAATAAATAATTATAATTTATCTAAAATTTGCATGAAAGTACATCCAATGAAAAAGAACTGGCTTAAATCCATAGAAATAAGTAACATAGTGATTTTATATCCAAAAGGTAATGCAGTTATGGATCCGATTAAAACACGCTTCTTGATTAGACCGGGGTTCGAGCCTGTCACCACCAAATACGGCGGATGCGGAAAGGTCAGGGAATGACCACCGCATATCCCAGAGCAATATGGCCTTAGTTGCTAATGCTCCTGAAAACCAAATAACAACAACAACAACATGGATCCGATTATAAAAGAACATGAAATAAGCCCATGTATATGAAACAATTCCAAGGAAACATTTATAGTATAGCAGAACAGGAAATAATTCCATGTATATAATACTAGATAAATCCATAGTAGTATCAAGTGGGAATTTACTGTGGAAATAGTAGTAAATTATTACAAGGAAAAAGAATCAGATGACATTATATCCAATTATGAAGTGATACCTTCAGAGATATAAGTAACATGGTAATTAAAGATGAAATAAGTCCATGAATATGCAACAATTCAAAGGAAACATTTATAGTATAGAAGAACAGAAAAGAATTCTATGTATATAAAACTAGACGAATCCATAGGTAGTATTAGGTGTGAATTCACCATGGAAATAATAGTAAATGAAACCAAGGAAAAACAATCAGTTGACATTATAATCAATAATGTAGAGATATCATTCCAGGGATAAAAGTAACATGGTGAATAAAGATCCAATTATAAAAGAACAGGGCGCCTTCTTAGCCAGGTGGGAAGGAGCAGCAGTGCGTAGCACATGCTTCTTGATTAGACCGGGGTTCAAGCCCGTCACCACCAAATACGGAGGATGCGGAAAGGAGCAGGGAATGACCACCGCATATCCTGGAGCAATATGGCCTTAGTTGCTAATGCTCCTAAAAACCAAATAATAATAACAATAAAAGAACAGGAAATAAGTCCATGTATATCAAATTAGATATAACCACATGTAGTATCAGATGTGAATTCACTGTCGAAAGAAACAATAGTAAATGTATCCCAGTATAAAGAACCAGTTGACAAATCCATTGGTAGTGTAGTTAAGAATCCAATTATTATTATTATTATTATTATTAGCCATATGGTACAAGGAAACCTGAGGCTTATGCTGCACCAGCGAAAAAAAAAAAAAAAATTCCCGAGTTACCCCTGAGAGAGAGAGAGAGAGAGAGAGAGAGAGAGAGAAGTAGAAAGGAATCACCAACAAAGAGGAGAATGATGATATCCAGCTCAGGACCCTGGGTTTGCCAAGCCCATACTCACCAGATGCCAGATGTGAGCCCCCGGGGGTAAATATATAAAAGAACAGGAAACAAGTCTATGGACATGAAACAGTTAAGTGGTACAGACCAAAGTCACTAAAATTTGAAGGCTGCAATATGATTTTAGTGGAAAAATCGAGAAATGGATATTCAAAGGTGTAGTGTGTTAACATAAGCTTGAAAAATCCAAGACCCACAAGGTAAATTCCACATACGATATCAACCATATCCTAAAACAAAATTATTAGAAGTCAGCCAAGACTCCTCAATAGGGGCAGATAACATAAGTAAGCCAAGATTCAACAAGGGAAGTTAATTATAAGTGATCTCATGAATGATTATTAAAACAAATCCATTGGATATACGAGAAAAGTGAAAACATAACAGCAGAAACTTAGTGAGTAAAGAGTCAAAGTCATCAATCTGAAGAAAACAGTTGCATCAGAAATCATGTATAGCTATTACAGGTCAACCATCACTAATCCGGTTCCACCACTAATTCGGACATAATTTCCACGAACGTAATTTCAAATTTCCTGGGTTGGCGCACCGACCTTCCGCTACTGTTTTGGTGGCGTTGGTTGCAGCATCAGCTGTTGGCATGAACTCGTAAACACCAGCAAGCCATTTCTACTTGTTTTTCTGCATTATTATAATCTGCTCACATTTAGTGTCAGCTATGGTTCCAATGCATAAAGTAAGTGCCTCTCATGGTGTAAAGCGCAAACACCGTACATTGTCCATAATAAATAAAGTTGAACTTTGGAAAAACTCGACAGCAGTGTGTATGTGAGAAGTTTAATTCTGCTTAGTTGTAAATTCAAGCAATTTCTCTCAGTTCCACTTATTTTAGTAATTTTCTTTTAGCCATTCCTTTTTAGCTTTTTTTTTTTTTTTTTTTAAACCCACACTTGTACAAACTTTTGGAAAAACACAACACAATATGATGGATAATACAGTGTGTTAACGAACTTGTTTTCACAAAATCTCTTAACAATACTGACAAACTTATTGCAATGTTTGAGAGTTTATTTTAATGCAAATAGTTTTATTGCAGCGCTCACCGTGCATGCAATAAACTAATCACAAACGACCTTCATATGAATGCTGTAATAGCATCACACGTATGTGGCCGACACGGCTTCTCAGGAAATAAAGTAACCTACTGGGCCACGTCGGCCACATATATGCAACATAAAAACTTTCTTTTGATATTTTAAGCAAAAAAAAACGACAATACTGACATTACAATATTTATTTTAGAATTACTAATCAAATTATTTGCTAAATATTTTTTGGTCCCTGGGGAATTTTTTTCTTAAATTAGCTTGGCAGTCAACGTGTTAAAGGTAGGATGAGGTGGTTAATTGTTGGATAAAGTGTATGTGCTAAAATAACCACCGGTGATCCGGCAAACTCATTAATCCGGCACCCCACAAGCCCCAAAGCTGCCAGATTAATGATGGTCGACCTGTACTTACCAAGAAGTGGAATTCCACCAGATAATATACCGTTCGTAACTTGCCATCATTGTTATACGATATAACATATACCCGAACTAGATAGCGTAAGGTTCAGCGGAAAACTAGATAGCGAGTATAGTAGTATCAATTAATCAGAAAAATTTACTAATTTTATTAAATTTCATTGTCAATTAAATTGTACTTATTAACTAAATACACATAATGACACATTACGGTTTTACAAATGTAACATTAGAAATTAATACATATAAGTTGACATATAAGTAATACATATAAGGAGATAAGAAATTCATATAATGTAACTTGGAGATAATATTCGATACTGAAATACATATATATAGTGTTATAACTGCATTGGGATATTAAGTTTAGGGTTATATTTTGTATTGGAATATTATTTGAAATTGAATAGAAATCATGACTCAGACCAGAGCAGCAAAGCAAAAGGCTCAAACTAATGGGAGTGCTGTGGCTCAGGGGAGAACTGAGGGGGCAGTTATCCTCTGAATCACAGCCTTTTGAAATGCACTGCTTGTTTGATGTCTGTGGAGTAATCAGGAACAGGACATGATATCGCCAAGGGGAATGTCTTTGTGTGCGGATGTAAGGAGTGTGAGGAAATTAGGCACAAACTCAGCATCGTTATAGGTCTGTATGAGAGCTTGAAAGACAGGGTGGATGCCCTCGAAGAATTTAATTTGAAGGGCCCATCAATGACAGAGCTTGCACTTGACAACACAGCGGCAACCTCAAGGCTAAAATGCGCTGGTCCCAAAGGAACTAGTTGTTGTCGGTGACTCTATTGTCAGGGAAACGGGAAACATATTGTGCAAAAAGGATAGGTGAACAGGACCAGGGTATGTCTACCAGTGGCAAAGGTTAATGACGTTTTAGAGCAGATATCATCTTTTAAGGGCACAAAGGGTGATATTGTTGTACACATTGGCACTAATGATATTAAGAGTAGGAGTTCTGCAGATTTACTTAACAAGTACAGGTCAATTTTGAGGTAGTAGATGACTTTCATCAACCTGTGAAATCCCACCACTTTGCTTACTGGAGGCTTGAAGTGGTTAAACCCATGTTTAGTCTCTAGAGCAACTTTTCCGGCATCCCCCTCCCCCATACTTCTCCTTCAACCCATGCACAGTACTAAGTACTATAGGTTTTGATACCTTTCGTGTTTGGGGTTTTCATAAAAAAAAAAAAATGTTGAAGAAAAAAAAAGCCGTGAGTTAGGGTTGAATTTGAAAGTGTCTGCAATTCTGCCCAGACACGACAGGAGGCAGTATGTAATGAGAGCCTTGTCGATCAATTCGGCCCTGGAGAGAGAGATTGTGCAAGGCTCAAGGAGTAGAATGGTTCTTAACCTGGTCTGTGCTTGTTAACAGGAGAGACTGCTTCTACAAGGATGGGATACACTTAAATAGAGAGGGTGCAAGAATATTTGCTGATGCTATCGAGGCAGAGTTAGGTGGGTCAGAAAACTGCTAGCTTGGGGGGTACACAGAGCAATAGATTAACAATGGCCACTGGCAGAGGTGAAAGTGATTCTTGCACTGCTTCTATTGAAATGCAATTGAGCAGCAGCCTGGAAAAAAAGGCAATGGGGATTTTCAGGACTGCTGGGAGTCATAGTGGAACAAGTAAATACATGGGCTGTGTTAGAGTAACTAAGAGTAGAAACAGGTGCATGTATACTTGCATGTACACCAATGCTATGAGTATAGTTTAAATTTGATGAATTTGAGGTATTTCACAAAACATCAAAGGCAGATATTGTTGGGATATCAGAGACGTGGTGTCACATGGACATAAGCAGTGCAGAATTGGAATTTGGGGAGTACAATGTATACAGGAAGGATAGACAGGACAGGAAGGGAGGAGGGGTTATGCTGTTAGTTAAGAAACACAAAATCTAAGGAAGTGCATCCAGGTGACAAGATGGACAGTGCAATGATGAGTCAGTTTGATGTGACACTAGGAAAGGAAAAATGAGAGTAGGTGTGTGTTATAGGCCTAATGAATCTGATGAGTATGAGCAAATCAGAGTGTCGTGTACTAGGGGATTTTAATTTCCCAGAGATTGACTGGAATTTATGAGTTGGTCACTCACACACTAGCAAAGCTTTTGTGGATTTATTGGATGATTGTTTTCTACAGCAGCATGTTTGGGAGGCAACTAGAGGGAGGAATACTCTTGATCTGATTATCAGAAGAGATTCTTCACGCATTAAGAATCTGCGGATAAAGGAACCACTAGGTGGCAGTGATCACAGTGTGCTGAAGTGGGATTTACTCAAAGAGGTAACTACAAAGTACCACCAGGGGTAAAAGGAAGGGTTTTTGCTTTTGTAAAGGTGACTACAGTGGTCTGAGACAGTATTTAAATTCTATACAGTGGAACCAACTGATGATGTTACCAACAGCAGATTCAAAATGGGAAACATTCAAAGAATTAATCTTGGAATGCTACTAGGCTTTTCATACCAATTAAGAAATATTGTTCAAGGTTTAGGCCTAAATGGATGACAGATGAACTAATGAGACACATGGCAGAGAAGAAAAATGCATGGGATACATATAAATTAACACTTGACACAGAAGCCTATGATAGATATAAGCTGATCTGTAACTAAGTCACAAAGGAGGTTAGGCAGGCAAAGGCAGATTACGAGAAATCTTTGGCAAAGGATGCAAAGAAAAACAGCAAAGAGTTCTTTACTCTAGTCCACTTGATATCGATTGGTCCACTTGATATCGATGGTTCAACTGTTGATGATCCTGCTCAGGTAGCTAACAAACTGAATGAATATTTTGCATCTACATTCACATGAGGAGTTATTCAGTGAGGGGGAATGCCAGAGTTGTATTAAACTCTGGCAGTAAGTTAGATAATCTTGTAATAACTGAGAGTAAAGTGGAGGAGAAATTGTTGAAGATAAACACAAGAAAGGCACCTGGGGTGGATGGGATCTATCCAGTTATATTAAAGGAGGCAGCAAAAGAAGTAAGCAAACTCAGCCATAATTATGAGTTTCCTTGGACACAGGGGAGGTACCCATGGACTGGAGATGTGCAAATGTGACCCCAATCCACAAAGCAGGATCGAGGGGAGACACAGGTATTTACAGACCTGTTAGTTTAACTTCTGTTCAGGGAAATTAATGGAGGCACTGATTAAAGAAGCATTGCAGGATCATCTAGACAAGACTTCAGTTATAGTCTTGTCTGACCAATTTGATTGCATACTATGATGTAGTCACACAGGAACTGGATACAAAGAATAATTTTGATATAATATATTTGGATCTTAGAAAGGCTTTTGATACTGTTGCACATGGAAGACTGCTGTGCAGCAGTCTTCCAGCAGTCTTCAAATTTGAGCAGAGTGGGTGGCATTGGTAGCAAATTGCTGCTATGGATAAAGTGATGGTTGATAGGGAGAAGACAGAGAATGGTAATCAATGGACACTGCTCTTCGTGGACTAATGTTATTAGTGGAGTCCCCCAGTGTTCAGTGTTGGTCCATTGTTGTTTTCTGTATTCATCAATGAAATTGATGATAATATATCAGTATACGATACAAAGGTCAGCAGGGTTGTTAATGACACTAATGACAATAAGCTGCCGCAACGGGATCTAGAAAAGTTGAGCAGATGGGCCGAGAGGTGGCAACTGAAGTTCGATATTGACAAATGTAAAGTACGGCATATGGGAAGCAGTAACCCCAGAGTAACGTATAAACTGTGTGGTACTACCCTGACAGTGGTAGAGAGTGAAAAGGACCTGGGGGTAATTTGGCAGGCAGATATGAAATTTTCTGTGCAAGGCAGACGGTCTGCAAGAGTAGCTCATGGTGTCTTGTCAATGATACACAGGAATTTTTCTGGCAGGGATAAGGAGGTGATTATCCCCTTGTATAAAGTCAGGCCACACCTTGAGTACTGCATACAGGTCTGGAGGCCTCATTTTAAGAAGGATGTAGAGCTGTTGGATTGGTGCATTGGTGTTGGAATGAGTACAGAGAAGAACAATAAGCTGGGCAACAATATGAACACAACTGTTGACCAGAACACAATTTTGAACAAACAAACAATTGTTTGTTCCATTCAAAACAGTGAATGGAACAAAGGGTTGCTCTTACGAAGAAAGGCTTAAGTTTTGCAAATTACAGTGTCTGAGACTACGCACCTGTGAGGTGATCTGATTGAGGTGTATAAAGTCTTGAATGGTTTGAGCATGCTCAATGCTGATGGGATTCTTCCACTTGCTCAGAATAATCACCCAAGAGGGCATAAATTCAAATTAAGGAAAGACAGTTGTAGGACAGATGTGCGGAAGCTTGCCTTTAGCCAGCGTGTGGTTGATTGCCGGAACAAATTTCCATTTGTCTTTATAGAAGTTGATAGCTTAAACAGATTCAAGGCAGAACTAGACAAACATTTGGAACGAGTGGATGGATGAAATGGAAGGGTCTGTGTGGTTTTTTTTTTTTTTTTTTTTTTTTTGGCTGAAGCTATATAAGCTTTCTTTCTTGCATCAGGTGCCCTGCTGCTAACTATACAGATACGTTTAGAACTGACCAGTATATAGCAAATTATAACTGAATTTATTATTGATAAAATGGGAAAGTATATTGAAGCAGTATTTTATAAAGTAGATAGGGATATTATTGTTGACCAGCTTATTATAAAGGAGTTGTAGAGCTTTGTTGAACAGTAGTTGGTTACTGAATATATTAGCTAGTCTTATGGTTTGGGTACATATTATATTTTTATGTATTTTGTTGGAAATATTGGAATGCCAATTGGTAAGATAGATGACATCAAAGTTAAATTTATTTCTTTTATCATATATGTCAATATTATATGGAGGTGAAGTATTGTTAATAGTAATATTGAAGTCAAGGAAGTCAGCTGTGTGATTGGTGGAGTTTTCTTTATTTAACTTAAGTTCACTAGGGTAAATCGCTTTGGCTATCGGTTCAAAGTTAGTATTTAAGACTTGTATGTCATCTACATATCTGAAAGCTAAGAGGTTATAATTTGGATTATTTATGGTGTATAGTTCTTCATAATGATGAAGAACTATATACCATAGTTCTTCATCATTATGAATTTGGGAACCCACAGGAACACCAATAGTTTGTTTATAGGTAAGTTTGCCATTTATGTTTAATTTATCTTTGTATCTGTGATAAAGCTGTTTTAGCACAAATATCAGTAAATTATGTGGTACGGAGGTAAAAAGATTGGTAAAATCAAATGTTTCTATGTTATGGTAATATTAGATTTAAAGGTGTTGATGACAGCTAGGTTATTAATAATTACCCAAGTAGATGTAATATTATTAAAAATAGTTTTTAGTAGTTTGAAAAAATGTTTGGCTGGGAGGTAGCAGCCACTGTTTTTAGAGCTAGTAATAAATCTGAAACCTATGGGTTGTTTATGGAATTTTACAACCATATAGAGAAATGGTAGGGTTGAGTTCTGTAATTTAGTGTGTAGTTTTTTTTATGTAAAGCAATTAGCTTTTTAACCGTGGCTGAAGGATTAAGATAGCAGGCAGTGAAAGTGGAACTATTTTCTATTTCATTTTTGAGTTTAATACAGTAAAATTGCTTACAAAATATGGAAAAGTTGTTGGAAGCTTTATCTACCGGGGTGATGATAAAATTGTCTTGTAATTCTATTATATGTGTTTTTAAGGTTGTAGTAGAGTGTATAAAAGTTATTGTACAGTTTGTAGGCATTAGATATAGCTTTTACAATGTCGTGATAGACAATAGTGATCCAATTTTGGTATGCTTCATGTGGAATGTATTTTGAAGCAAGTTTGTTAGCAAAATGTATTAGATTTAAATACATTTTGCTAACAAACTTGATATTATTAAGGTTAACTTTATTTAAAGGTCTGTATTTAAAATCTTTGCTCATAGCAGTTTTTAAGGTCATGGTTCTTAATGATGTTAAGATTGCCTGTAATAATATGCCCATGATTTTGACAATATAAGGGGCATAAACAGGGTTATTGTAGTGGCATGGGAGATCAATGAGTAGAATATTTCCTATGCTAGTGGCTAGTTGTTTACAGTTACAAATTTTTAAGCCTAATGGAGGATCATAGTTGTAAGCATGATGTACATCAAATTTGTATAGGCTGTTTGAAGGCAATAGGTTATTATGCTTATTGAGTAATGAGGACCATGATTTATTGTAGAACCATTTTTGTATAAATTTAATATTGCAAAATTCAATGCAGTGGGTAGTAATATTGCCAATTCTATAATGACCAATGTCTTGTATAATGTGTTTTAGTTGTATATTGTTGAACCTGAATTTTGACAGAATGAAACTAAAGCTTTAAGGATAGATTTTTTTGATGTTAAGGGGGAAATGGTTTATTGTGGGTAAATTAACAGTAGTATGGTTCCAAGAACTGAGTAAGTTATTAAGTATCTGCGTTTTTTTGGCTTGCATGATATGACTAAGATTAAATAATTTGTAAATACAGTGTTTGGTGTTAATATAACTATTGCTAAATAAAATTTTATTGAAGAATTTGTTGTTAAGATCTTGTGGATACACATATAAATGTTTTTGTAGTACTCATGTGTGTGGTAATCTCCAATGATAGCTAAAATTTTTATGGCAGAATTAGTGAAGTTGTGGTGATGGAAGTGTAATAGTTCTAAATCAGTGTCATTGTTTTTGCCAATAATTAGGTTTTTATTTTTTGATCTATGTCCATTAATTCTTATGTTTAGGGAATTAGATGTCCTACATAATCGATATTGCAAATTTTACAGGTAAGTAGATAGATACATTTGTATTTTTACAAAAGAGTATGGAATCTGTGTTATGGTTGATTTCACGGTTACCCATTGCAGGACAAGTTAGACAATGTTTGTCTAAATTGTCTGTTAGTATAACAGTTAGTATAAAAATACTAACGCTTACAAATGCCAGCGCCCTTACTACAAGGGCGTGCTTCACAATCCCCGCAAGCTTAGTGTTATTTAATAACTTTTTCTATGCTTTTTTATCTTTCTGCTGTCTAATTCTAAAGTTCTTCCCATTCGGTAAACTATTAGTGTAATACGAGGGTGAAACGAACGTATTACACTAATAGTGTAATACGTTCGAAGGGTGAAATGAACGTTCCTACTATCCTACTTCTTTTGCTATTTTTCATCTTTATTTATTTAAAATACTCCTTTTTTCCCTTCCCCATCCTCAATTGAATACCTCACCCTTATACCATTTGCCTGATCCAAATATATTTTTAAAATACATTGATTTCCTATCTATACAAAATTAAATCCCACACTAAATTCTACATATTTTATATTAAACATATTGATATTAACCATTTTTATCCCAACTCGATACTTATTTTTATCTAAATAAATTACACTGCGTTGGGACTACCTTGTTCATATTAGAAAGTGCTAATTTCATTTTCACTGCTTTTTGGCCTTTCACTTTTCTTCTACAACTATGGAGAAGTATAGAAATTCAGTTCTTGATACATGGTCAAGTGTAGTCCCCTGATGAAATACCTGATCATGTATCAATATTTATTTCAGCTGACATCAGATCAAGCATTTTTGCATTACCCATATTAGACCTTTTACTAAAAATGCTCTCCCCTCATATCTGATGACAGCTATAGCATTTTCATTTTATTTGTATTTTGTTTTACTAATTTTACTTTACAGTTCCCCTACTTTATATTGGCTTGGCAATTCAGCCCATAATTTACTTAATTCATTATAACATCTAGGATATTAACATTCTTTCGCCTTTTACAAATCTACTACTCTTCTTTTCTACTTTCCTCACCCTTATAGCTACTGGCACCTTGTGTAACTTTCACATCCATTTATGCATACTTAATTTAATATATTAATACAACTTTTATATATATTGTGTTCTTACTGAAGACTATAAAAATGATATTTGGTAATGTTTACCCTAATAGGTCCATGTCAGGTGTGCAACGTTAATACTATTGTACATGGGGCAATTAGGCATTATACCATCTTAAAGGTATCTATAATACCATCTATAATTAGATGGTATTATAGATACCATCTAATTCCATACAGATGGTATCTATCTGTATGGAATTAGGTGTATAAGGACCAAACTAACAAGTTAGTAAAAGTAAACTAGCTTTAGCCTGGAAGGACTATATAAAATTATAATAATGAAAAATGGAAATAAAAATTAAAAAATTAAAATAAACAACGAAAATAACATTCTTCCACTTTGTCATCGGTCTGCTACTTCTTTGGGGGCTTTGAGCAGATCGATAGCCAGACTAAAAGAATGTCTCATACCTACCCGTTTCTGTTGTCCCCATTCCACTTTTGCTTGATTTTAATTTTTAGGTGATTGTATAGAAATTAATAGAAATTAAATGAGAAGTGCTAATAAATGAGAAAAGATAATGTGTTAAATTTAAATTTTGTAAAAATAGTGTCAGAATCAGCAAACTGGGATAGGCAACAACAAAGCCCAATGGGTATGTATCAGATTAAATGAGAATAGGTTCTTACTTTCTTCTTGTATTATCGTGGTCAGACTGAAAAAGAGATCAATTCCTGTCTTCTGTTTGTTTTATGTGTGCTGATTAAATGATAGTGCTCAGCTGCGCTTTTCATTGACTATGGCATGATGGTGAAATTGCTGTAGGCAATATTCTCTATGTCAATGCAAATTTTCTGATAGCTTTGAAAGGGGTTTTGGATGTTTATTTGAGTTAGTGGGGGGGGTTGCCTTTGATGAATGAAATGATGTGTTTATGCAAGTAAAAGAAGCGTTATAGTATGATTAAATACAAGTATGTTGATGAAAATATATAGGAAATCCAGGGGATAGCATTTCCAGAAAAATATCATTAACATACTTCTTGTATTTAGTCATACTAACACTTCTTGTACTTGCATAAACACATCATTTCATTCATATAGGTTCCTTCCGCCATTAGAAGCAACCCCCCCCCACTAACTCAAATGAACATCCAAAAACCCTCTCAAGGCTATCAGAACATTTGCATTGACATAGGGAATATTGCCTACAGCAATTTCACCATCATGCCATAGTCAATGAAAAGCGCGGCTGTGCACTATCATTTAATCAGCACACATAAAACAACTAGAAGGCGGAAACTGATCTCTTTTTCAGTCTGACCACCATAGTACAAGAAGGAAGTAAGAACCTATTCTCATTTAATCTGATACATATCCGTTGGGCTTTGTGTCTTCGTTGGGCTATAAAATAATAGAATACACCTCAGGTATCCCTTCTACAGCAACAGCAGTTAAAAATACTGACATAGCAAAACTCCCCAGGACTACCCTGCCATGTGTAGGAACCTGGGCCCCACACCAAATAAGTAACCATGTAGGGGAGGGAGATGTACAGGCAGCCAGGGAAGCAGATTAACTGAAAAATATCAGTAAGCTAGTAGCAAGGGGATGCAATGTAGAATGAATGATGAAAATGAAAGATAGAATAAATAGGCTGGGCACTCAGTGAACTAGGAATTATGGTAAAGGGGCAGTTTTGGTGAAAGAAAGAGTGACCTAGCATGAGGGAAAGAGAGAGAGTGAATGGGAATGAGTGGAAGAGCAAATGTAATTGGCCAAAAGAATACAAAGTTAAAAATAACTTACATTACTTTATATATACTGTACCAACAAATATTTACTAACCACATAAACACTATCACTGCATTCTCCCCTCGCTTGCAAAAAAAAAAAAAAACTCGCAGCTAGGCCTGCACCACAACTGAAGAATAACAGTAAGTTGTGGTGCCCAGAGAGTGCAGTGCAGAAAGTAAGAGTCGAATAGTAATAGTGGCATGTGATGCAAGAAAGCAAGTGTATGAGCTTATGCAGCATCAGCCAAAAAAAAAAAAAAAATCACACCATTCCCTCCAAATGCCTGTCCAGTTCCTCCTTAAATTTATTCAACCTATCAACTTCCACAACGACAGATGGAAGTTTGTTCCAGCAATTAACCACCCGCTGGCTAAAGGCCAATTTCCGTACATCTATTCTACATCTGTCTTTTCTTAATTTGAATTTATGACCCCTTAGGTTCATAATCTGAACAAGTGGAAGGATCCCATCAGAATTCAGCGTGCTCAAGACCTTATACACCTCAATCAGATCACAGCGCAGGTGCCTAGTCTCCAGCCACTGCAATTTGCAGAACTTAAGCCTCTCTTGGTAAGAGGATCCCTTCATTCCCCTCACCAATCTTGTTGCCCTTCTCTGTACACGCTCAAGTAAATCTACATCCTTCCTAAAATGAGGTCTCCAGACCTGTACGCAGTACTCAAGGCGTGGCCTGACCATTGCCTTATACAGAGGGACAATTACCTCCTTCTCCCTGCTAGCAAAATTCCTATATATCATTGACAAAACCCCATGACCTGCCCTGGCAGCCTGTCTGCATTGCTCAGAGTTGGTACGTTTCTCTGGGGTTACTTCTACCCATATGCAGTACTTTGCATTTGTCAAGGTTAAACTTCAATTGCCACTTCTTAGCCCATCTGCCCAAATTATCTAGATCCTGTTGCAGTAGCACACTGCCATTACTGTCATTAACAACCCTGCCAACCTTTGTATCATCTGCAAACTTCGACATTAAGCCTGATATACCTTCATCAATATCATTGATAAATATACAAAACAACAGTGGACCTAACACCGAACACTGTGGGACTCCACTAATAACATTAGTCCAAGAAGAGCAGCACCCATTGATTACCACCCTCTGTCTTCTCCCACTTAACCATCCTTTTATCCATTGTAGCAACTTACCCTTAATACCATTCTGCTCCAATTTGTACAATAGTCTTCCATGGGCAACAGTGTCAAAAGCTTTCCTGAAATCCAAATATATGATATCAAAATTATTTTTTGCATCCAGTTCCTTTGTAACCACATCATAATATCCTATCAAATTTGTCAGACGAAACTTTCCCTTAACAAACCCATGCTGTGTCTGAATTATTGCTGCAGTCTTGTCTAGATGATCCTGAAATGCATCTTTAACCAGTGACTCCATTATTTTACCCGGAACAGAAGTTAAACTAACTGGTCTGTAATTACTCGTGTCACCCTTCGATCCCCCTTTGTGAACTGGGGATACATTTGCACATCTCCAGTCCGTGGGAACCTCCCCTGAGTCCAAGGATGCTCTCATAATTATGGCTAAGGGTTTGCTTAATTGCTTTGCTGCCTCCTTTAATACAACTGGATAGATCCCATCCACCCCAAGGTGTTTTTCTTATGTTTAACTTCAACAATTTCTCCTCCACTTTGCTTTCAGTTATTCCAAAATCATTAAGTATCCTGCTACAATTTGATAACCTTCTGCCATTTTCAAACCTTAATAATTCCTCATGTGTGAATGTAGATGCAAAATACTCATTCAGTTTGTCTGCTACCTGAGCAGGATCATCAACAGTCGAACCATCGATGTCAAGTGGACCAATCAGATTCATCCCTTTCCTTTTAGAGTTTATATAAGTAAAGAAATCCTTGCTGTTTTTCTTAGCATCTTTTGCCATAAATAAATAAATGAATAAATGAGATGAGAGCTAGAAGAATGAATAAAAGTAAACGTGTGAGAAAAAGAACACAAACCATAAATGCTACAGTTACGTACACACTAACCCTAGTTTTAATTAGTATTTAAATTTACACTACACATCACTGCATCCCCTCCTGGTATGTGAGAAAAAGATGAATGAGTTGAGTGAAAAAAAATTAAATAATTAAATTAAAAAAAAAAATATATATATATATATATATATATAAAAATCTTGGAAAAAAAATTATAAAATAAGAAAAAAGTATTACAAAAAAATAAATAAATAAATAAAAAAAAAATATATATATAAAAAACTTGGAAAAAAATTATAAAATAAAAAAGTATTAAAAAATAATAAATAAAAAAAAATAATAAAAAAAAAAAGAATGCAAGTAGAGTGAGAATGCAGATTATGAATGAAGTAAATGTGTGTGCGTGTCCCACCCCCTCGCCTGGTGGGTTCCCCACTGCCAGCTAAGATATCCCACCCCTGGAGGGGGATGGGCAGCTTGACCTTCATACTGGATTTGACACTCCTTGGACATGACACCAACGAAGACATTCTACAACTTTGCTGCCAACACGCCATTGGCGATCTAAACTGGGTACTCTAACCTGGTTCCCTTTAAAACCCTATCCCCAGGCAGGGGAGGGAGGAGACAGATCTCTGTCTCCTCTCCTCCCTGCCTACTCCCCATACTTCGCCTGGTGGGGCTCGTTTCCACTGACCTCTTTGGGGATGCCTACTCTATGGTCCCTATTCTTCTATCTGTTTCCCCCCAGTCTTCAGTCTTCCCCCCTCACTAAATCGACCGAATACACCCCTAACAATGCCGCCAAATTCTAATCAACGTCTAAATTCTACCAGCTTCATGTAAATCTCTAAGACAACTAACACTATTAGCTTTTATCTAGCGTATAGCCTCACATGTCTAAATTTAATAACATCAAAATTTTGCCAGATCTATTTGGCCTTTAACACATCTCTTTAGCGTTCAACCCCAACCAGCGATTTCCTAACAGCAATCCCATTAAGCATTAATGTCAAATGCATAATTTCTTTTTTTTTTTTTTTTTATAGGTCCTAGCCACTGAAATCCCAGGGAACTAGGTGGCAGGATCTGCCAGAGCAATTTGTTGTGATACTGGATACACCCCAGCTAGCCTCCACGTGGCAGGGTATGGGCAACGTCGGGCCCCACTAGGGGCCTAGCTGCCAATAAGCTGGATAAACAATGGGCACAACATGTCACACTGCAAAGACATGGCCCACACACTTTCAAGTCTCTGGCTTGACAGTGTACTGTCCTTAATACAGCGAAACACACGCAGAGATGGGAGAAATCCCAGGTGCCATCTGACACGAACATACCTTATAGGCTTTGTGTTGCCTATCCCAGTTTGCTGATTCTGACATTATTTTTACAAAATTTAAATTTAACACATTATCTTTTCTCATTTATTAGCACTTCTCATTTAATTTCCATTAATTTCTATACAATCACCTAAAAATTAAAATCAGGGCAGGTATGAGACATTCTTTTAGTCTGGCTATTGATCTGCTCAAAGCCCCCGAAGAAGTAGCAGACCGACGACAAAGTGGAAGAATGTTATTTTCATTGTTTATTATCATTTTTTATTATTATTTTCATTTTTCATTATTATAATTTTATATAGGCCTTTCAGGCTAAAGCTAGGTTACTTTTACTAACTTGTTAATTTGGTCCTTATACACCTAATTCCCTACAGATAGATACCATAAAATAAAATTGACTAATATATATATATTTGAATAATGTTTGAAATAGTTGAAAACTGAATCTTTCATAATAAAAAATAAAAAGGTAAAGCAAACATCAGAGGCAGCAAAAAGCATATTCTTCTACATGCTTGAAATATAAAAATAAATTAGAATGATGATTAAAAAAAATAATAATAAAATAAAATAAAATAATAATAATATCACATCACAGTATTGGGTGAATATGCTAACGCTGCACCTGTGCTGCCATCCATAGTTCTTTATTTTTATTTTCTTAATCATCATTCTAATTTATTTGTGTGTGTGTGTGTTTCCAGGTTAAGATGTGCAAGTAACGTCACCTGTGTAAACTGTGCAGTGGCCGAGTGAATGTAGTTCTGATCAGTCAAAAAAAAAAAAAAGTGTGAATGTCTTGACAGTTGTTTATTTAGATGGTACCTGTGTTCTGTCTCTGAGTGTATGATGATATATGAAAGGAGGGACATGAGTGAGTGATTGTTGTCCATTGTTACCTACCAGTCTGCTCCTAAAAATGAGTAATAATAATAAAAAAAAGTGTGTATACCTATGTATCTTTAAGAGTGTGGAAGGTGTGCGTAAGGTTCGAACATATGAAGTGTGTGTATGTGCAGTGTTCTGGCAGACCCCCCTACTTGGGCTGCAGTGGGGGTAATCCACAGGGAACCACCTCTGCCTTGCTGATGATATGCTTCCTCTCTTTTGAGGCATGGTGTGGGAACTGCTGACACTGGTCATAGCTAATCTGGCCAGTGTGGGATTTCATGCAGAGCTGCAATGTGTATCCACAGAGCAGACCCACCCCCACACAGATGGCACCCTGACCCTATGACTTCTTCCCCCCACACTCCCATCTCCCCTACCCCTGCCTCCTATTACAACTTTTCGCCTGGTGGTTCCTACCACCACAAACCTTTTACTTTTCCTTAACAATCCCCCTCCCCCCGTGTGAAGAGAAGCTCCACCCACAGGAGTGCTCTCTATCCCTTTAACTTCCTATTTCCAGGTAGACAGCCTTCCTATTGTCCATCTTAATCTTCTTAATCTGTTACCTCCCTCTTCACTGTCACCCCCTTTCACATTTTCCTCTTCTAGCAGGGGTTCCCCCTGCTAGGACCCCCCCTAGAAAGCTCAAGCACAATCCTGAGCTTTCTAGGGAGGATCCTAGGGGTCCCAGGTTCACCCCTGCCAGAGAACTTTCTACCTGTACTACATCCAGCTGCTTCCCTGAGGAAAAGACAGGCAACGTGGGGTACCTTCAAGTATACATACATCGGTTCTTATCCCTAGTTATCTTAGTACTATCCACTTGAAATTCCTGACCTCTTATCCATAGTTTTGCTGATGAGAGCACATTGCATTCCACCTTCCAGTTTGAGAAACCTTGCCCAGCACAAACAGCTTCAACTTCGATTATCCACTACCAATTCCTTAAATGCTGATCTCCAGGTAATTTTACAATGGGACAAAGATAACTTAGTTGATTTCAATCCTTCTAAAACTCAGTCCTGTCTTATCTCAAAAAAAGAATTCTTCTACTCCTATGCTATCTTCAATGACACTCTGATTTATAGGCATGATCATATATCTCTATTGGGAATTATCCTAATTTCTAATCTCTCTTGGCATAAATAGATTAAAAATATTGCTTCCTCTGCATCTAAAAAATTAGGTTTTCTCTTTCACTCTTAGCATTACTTTTCTTCCAAACAGCTGTTCACTCTGTACAAATAGCAAATCTGCCCTACTATGGAACAATATTCCATGGGGTCAGTGCCCCAAAACCTCTCTAAGGCTTCTAAATTCTATTCAAAAGCGGACAGTTAAGTTAATTAATGACTCATCTAACAGAGTCTCTCCACTCTGTCTCACAGACATTCTATTTCTGCTGCATGTCTTTTCTATTTCTATAGATACTTCCATGGGCACTGTTCTGAACTGGCTTAGTATAATTTCCGCTCTCTCTTCCAAAGCAGTCTGAATACATGTTACAATCATTCAACATCCTTTTACTGTCCAACTTCAAACTCACAGAACCAATTTTTATTCCTCATTTATTCATTCAACTTCCGTTTTCTGGAACAGTCTTCCTTTATATGTATTTCCTGAAAATTACAATCTACAGAAGTTCAAGTCTAATGTCAATATCTTCTTTTATCTTCTCAACCTTCAACCCATGCACAGTACTAAGTACTATAGGTTCTAATACCTCTCATATTTGAGGGTTTCATAAAAAAAAAAAAAAGGCTGCTGCATGTTCCAATAGAAGCAGTGCAAGAATCACTTTCACCTCTGCCTGTTGCTAATCTATTAGTCTGTGTATCCACCCCCCCCCCCAAGACTAGCAGCTTTCTAACCCACCCAACATTTCCTCAATAACATCAGCAAATATTCTTGCACCCCTTCTATCTAAGTGTATTCCACCCTGTAGAAATAGCCTCTCCTTTTAGCAAGCAAATATTGATGGTTGATTGTTGGAACAAGCTTCTGTTGTTAAGTAAATAGTTTGAATAAATTCAAGGAAGAACTAGACAAACTTTGAAGTGGGAAGGGTTTTTTTTTTTTTTTTTTTTTTTTACTGATACAGTATAAGCTTGTTTTCTTGCATAATTTTCCACTATTAATACTAGTCAACTGATTTGTAATAATTCAGAGTTATGAAAATGGCTGACAACTGGTTGAGAAAAGAGCGGTCTGGATTGCAAAAAAAAAAAAAAGAAAGAAACCAACATTATTAATGAAGGAAATGATAATAAATCAACCACTGTGCCTGAAAGTGAATGGATGACTCACATACATCATTAGGTTGCATCCAATCAATCCTTAACTGCTTCAGTAGCAAGTTTGCTGAAAATAAGTGACTTTGAGACTGAGTTTTCTGCTAGAGCTCTATGGAATGAGCTTGTTTATAAAACTGAGTTCTGTAAAAATGAAAACTTTGTATTAGATGCTTTTTAATAATTTCTTATTTTGCTTTGAATGCCCAGAATTAGAGTAAAACTGTCAAAATCAAACTAGATTTTTTTTTAAATAAAAAAATTGTGAAAACAAAATTACATTTTTTGAAGCAACAATATCCTCCACCTATTTAGTATTAGAATTAATAGTGGTAAATGGTGCAAGGAAGCATTGCCTCAGTTTGCTGAAAGCAAATTTTCCCAAACCTATCCTGCAGCCACCCTTTTTCAATTTAAGGGTGTCTCCTTGTGTGTTGTCTGCGAAAGAGTAAGAATACCATCATCATTGTTTACTCAGTCCACTCAAAGCCTTAAGCAACTTCAAATTTTCTTGCAGGTGCCTAGTTTCCAAGTGCTACAATTTTCAGAACTGAAGTCTTGTGATAAAAATACTCCCTCCCCTTTATGTTCTTGACTAATCTGATTGCTCTTTCTGCACTCATTCCAAGAAATCTACAGACTTTTTAAAATGAGGCTTCTGGACCTGTATGCAGTACTCAAGATGAAACCCAATCATTGCCTTATACAATAGGATAATCACCTCCTTGTTCCTGCAAGCAAAATTTCATATATCCCTGACAAAATCACATGCATTATCCTAGCAGCCTGTCTGCATTTCTCAGAGAAATTCGTGTCATATACAATTACCCTTAAGTCTTTTGTTTTCCATCTCCTTAAGTGTAGTAACACCAAACTGGTATTTTATTCTGGAATTACTACTGCCTATACGTTAAACTTTAACTGCCACCTCTCAGCTGTACTTTGTAGCATTTATATCACTTAATTCAATTCAATCAACTTCTTGATCTAAATTCCAGAGAATTACTGTCATCCCAAATCAGACAATTGAGGCTGACAGATGCAATTTTCTCCGGTTTTTAGAGCAATTTTCTTGCTGAAAATTAGTCTATTAAAACAGTCTCTACTATAAGATGAAAAACATGGATAAGAGATGTCAGCACATTGTGGAATAATGGTAAACGGAATAGTGGTAATTTCAAGACATTACCAACTGTTATCAACTATATTTTTTTATCAACTGTTAAAAGTTATGGTAATAACAAAACATCTTTTTGACTTGTCAACTTCTTACATGCCTGATTATATATATACCCCCTCCCCCAAACTGCCATTGCTGTCACTGTTTTCAGTATATTATGCATACAATCTTCAGCTTTTCCGCCATTAATGACTCTCATATAGCACAAAAATAAAACTTGAACTTCAAGATAAATAGATGCTACATGTTGCCCAATCCTTGGATAACAAAATACCAAAGAGCTCTGACCTTGAGCCACTGATTTCTTGATATTTCCAACAACAGCAAAGAGGATGTTCAAGGGGCACTTCTTTAGGACCAGGAAATTTTGAACTTTTGCTAATATGTAAAGGAAATGCTCAAAAATGGCTTCCAGTGTGTCTTCAGTGACATACAGAAGAGAGATTGAAAAAATGCTTTAAAAGGAATCATAATGAACTGACCTTGAATAAGTTCACATCATATTATAAAAGTCATACTGCACTGCCTTTCTTGAATAGACTTATACATTTGCGTAGTAAGCAAAGCACCCCCCCATTCCAATGAAGAGTTTGCTTAACAGAATTATATGGATGAAACATATTTTACATAAGAAAATTAATATTTTTAATGGCCCTTAAAAAAAGTTAAGGATTCATTAATACATGAAAATATTTTTAAACGTACGTTCCATTCCAACTTGCATGCAAATTAAAAAGTTGTCCTCGATGCAAAACTGGCTTCATGTCAAGCTGAAGATCTCGAATGATTTCTGAAGAGAAAAACAAAACATGTAAATAAACGATGAACTTTTGCTATATCAAACAATTAGCATACCACAGAAAAAAAATGAATACCACTGCTTTTCGTAGCTATAATTAAACCAACTTTAATATATTATTAATTAAACATAACCCATATATTGGGGCACAAGTCCACCCATTACTAGCATTAACAAGGCTTCCAAGCATATGTATACTCATGAAGCCAATCGACCCTGAAGATTATAGAATGTGACCTTGTTTATATCCACTATATTCAAGAACACAAATCTTCCACATGTTGTAATTTGTAGAATTGTAATCCATGTCATAAATATTTACTACAGAATTCATATCCAGTATGCAACAGAATTTATTCAGGAATTGGGGAAAGGAGTTAGAAAGGCCTCTTGTGGGATGGAGGCAAATAAAGTGTTGCAATTTATTTGTATAGTCATCTCTAATGTAAGTCACTATGTGATGTCTGGTAAATGTTGCTAATAAATACTGACATATTCGTGTCCTTTGATGTCTGGTAAATGTTTCTAATAAATACTGATATATTCGTGTCCTTTGATGTCTGGTATGTGTTTCTAATAAATACTGACATATTCGTGTCCTTTGATGAAAACAAACTTGTTTTTTAATTATTTGAAAATGGGAGTAAAATACATAGCATTCTATAGCAAATGACATTAGCAATTAAAAATACACTATAAACCATGTTAAGTACTGTTAACAGTGTATGAGCTTAAACAATTAACATAAAACCAAATTCAAACCACACAACATCCACAACTTTTGAAAATAGGAAATCCATTAGTTCTTTCCCCATTATTCAGGTTCTATAGAGAAACCACTCTGACCAAGATTTGAAAAACAAAACTCATTTATTAAATATTTTCATCTTAATAAGATTAGGAATTTTACAAGTTCCTTTTTTTCCCGTAAATTATATTTCAATTACATACTATCATAAAAGTATTTAAATAAAAGAATTTTGGTCTAGACAACCATTAAGGAAATATTAATGCAAGGAATGTTGAGCTTCAATATCAAGGAAAGTGTTAAAAGATGAATCCTTCATCCAAGTGTTCATCAGAGAGTAAAAACAATAATGAGTTTGAAGAGCAAGCACAGTATTTTGTTTTCCTAACATGAGAGTTCATCTGTAGATTGAAGCACAATTTAAAACAAATAAACTGCACATGCAAAAGGAAGACAAAGAAAAAAGTAAGAAAAAAGTGGCTTGATAACAAAGAATGGACGGGGGGGGGTCTTTCACAACACAAGATCTATTTCATAAAACAAGGGACAGAGTTGACTGGAAAATGTTGGTCTCCAACATTTAAATTGAAACAGAACCTGAAGAAGAAGAAACTGCATGTACCTTTATTCTATTGCCTCATTTCATAATACAGTAGAACGTTAATAATCCAAACTAATTGGGACTGAGGGGTAGTTTGGACTTTCGATTTGTTCGGATTTTCGAACTTATCAAAAATACTGTTCTGGAGACTAAAAAAAAAAAGGTTTAGTAAGTTTAGAAATAAAAATACTGGCTTTAAAATCTGAGGGACTGCCTAATATTTTGTTAAAATCCAGCACCTTTTCATACAACAAAGGTCCAGATATGGGTTCTCCTAAACTCCATCTCTGTATGAACCACAAATGGCATCTTTGAGGGATGGATCATTAGTTGTTCTCATAGTTCTTTTTTTTTGCATCATCTGAACCCAGTTTTGATGCGAACTTTAAAATTTTTTTCCTTGTTGTTTTTAATGTCTGTTATGGTTGACTTTCCAACCTCCTAAAATTTTGATAACAAAGACCCACTTTCTCCCTTTGAAAATCTGTTTAAAATCTCAATCTCTGATTCAATTGTTAAAAATTTCTGCTTCCTTTTAAAAGATGAAGAAAACTACAGTACGGTAAAATAAAATTCTGTAAAAACTCTGTTCAGAATATTTTTACTCCATACCTCACTTGCACATATCATGTTAGTTGCAATTTCTGTGTGCTGTTCTTTGTTATTGATTGACGCTTATTTTTTTTACTGTTTTAGAATTTACAATTCCCAAAAAATAGTGTACAGCAATATCAGATTACAAAGTGTTATGTTTAGTTAGTACTGTATGTATATTAATTAAACTATGTAAGTAAGTGTAAATTTATTTTTATTTTGCTAACCTGTATCTACATTTTTATAGCCTGTGGATAATATTCCTCCAATTTTCACTTATTAGAATTGCCATTTAATAGAATCAAAATTCAATTTGCAAATGTGATCGCAATAACCGGAACTTATTGTAATTATTTTATGGCACCAGCATAAAAAAAATAAATAATAAATAAATGCTGCTTGTTCGGATTACTGATGTCTTGAATTATTGTCGTTCAGATTTGATGCTCTGCCGTAGATACAAACATATTTTTCATTGAATGCAATTAGACCATGTTTATACTCAGCCTTTTGGTATATCTGCTGGTAGAAATACTTCTTAAAAGAATGAATTCAAACGGCTCAGTTAAGAGCCGTTTATGGTTCATTCCTTATTTCAAGGCGAAGAAAGCATTATCTCTTAACAAACAGTTCACAGAGACTGATACTTATCAGTCTAATTAAATTTACCAACTTCCTCCTTCAGCAATTATCTGCCTTTAATGAAAACATACACCCAGCTAAATAAGTGATTCCATTTAGAGCACTATACTATCGTTTTATTCTATTTGACTCCATTAAAAAATTATTTTCTTTGATACATATGTCAGTTTGCAAATGTGTTGTTGAATCAATACTGTCACATATTTCTCACTTTCTGTACAACTGTGTTGGTGCCAGTGTAGTGAGTTTAATGGTGAACTTCCAAAAAAAAAAAAAAAAAAAAGTTCATTTTCTTTTAGCTTACAAGTGCATTTTTTTTTTTTTTTTATGAAATTACAAAAATTGGATAATTTTTACTTCTTTACAGCAGCACTAATTATCTTTTCCCTAATTATGAGTACAACAATAACAATTCCATCATAACAAGAGTTCCAAAACCATCAAGTTTAACTAACAAAGCACATTATTAAATTTTCAACATTGGACAATGATGTATTGTCATTTTATTATAATTAAATTTTACATTCAAGTAGAAGAAATCATTAACTAAATATGCATAGTCAACTAATGTATATCAAACTGAGAATGCATTTCTACATTTGGTTTATTGAAATGGCTATAAAGTAACAAAAATGAATAACCGTGATGCTGGTACTTAACAATCAGGCAATGTTTTGTTACTCAATTGAGTACCATCATCAGGAGGCCTGGGGTGTGGCAGAGTTAGAGAGAAAATTGTAATCTTATGTTTATATTATTGTGTTTGCAGTTTGCTTCAGCATTTAAGGAATTATTTTATTATTAATGCAGATTACATTTTTAATTTGCAATTTATGATGCCATCTGTTTTGGTAAATCAGAGTTTTCTTTCTGCCTGATGATGTTACTGATTCATTTCATGATACATTTTTTTTATCTTATAACCATTCAAATAAACATTCATATGTGGTTTATAGTATGTTCCTTTTAATTACTAAAACCTGTTCTTTCCAATGTAGTAAACTACTCTTTAACCAATATTGCTTAAATTACTAAGCAGCATACTAGCAACACACTAACAGCCATTGGTAAGCTTGCTGAGAAGCCCTTTGAGTCATTCGTTGTTATGTGGTTTTTAGGAGCATTAGCAACTAAGGCCATATTGCTCCAGGGATATGGTGGTCGTGGGCTCGAACCCCAGTCTAATCAAGACGCATGTGCTATGCACTGCTGCTCCTGCCCACCTGGCTACAGAGGCATCTTTGAGTCATTCATGAACTGGCACCTATCAACTTGAAACATCAATTTGCTCAGCAGTGCAACCTACTCTTTTGGAAGCTCCATATTTGCTTCTTAGCTGTGTCCCTTCAATCCACTTTCCCAATATAATCAAACCAATGAAGGATACACAATGAAAGTCTACTATTACAAGTGTGGACTATAACAAAAAACTAACTATATATAAGGAGCCAAGCATTATTAATGTACCATAACTTGAATAACATTATATATAAAGAAATTCTGTCCAAATAATGAACAGAAGACATACAAAAATGATACTTTTTTGCTGTGACAAGTACTTTTAACTGCAGTAATAATATAACTTTTTTTCCAGTATATGTTTTTTAAAATGGTGTATGTAGATGATGATGACCACACATAATTATAAACATGCTGTTTTATTTCCCACATTCATAGTAGGGTTCACAAATTACAAGCAACAGATCACATAGTGCCTAGTCTTTTATGATATTTTAATTGTTTTGTTTTTAAATAACTTCAAGAGCATTACACAAAAAAGCAAGTTATTTACAGGCTGTCGGCAAAATTATTACCAATACAAAATGTATATATTTTATACACTAATAATAATAATAGAATAATAACAGAATAATAATGGAATTATTTCCCACATTCATAGTAGGTTCACAAATTACAAGCAACAGATCACATAGTGCCTAGTCTTTTATGATATTTTATTTTTTTTTTGTTTTTAAATAACTTCAAGAGCATTACACAAAAAAGCAAGTTATTTACAGGCTGTCTGGCAGAATTACTACCAATACAAAATGTATATATTTTGTACACTAATAATTTTTTTTTTTTTTTGCAGGTGCAAAAACCCACTAAATTTATGCAGCTGGAAGAGAAATTGATCTCACACATTGTGTTGTGCGTGCATGACACTTAGTATAAAAATGGCACCATTAACTGTGCAACAGAAAGTTCAGTGTTGCATACCGAATTCAATGAAAGTTAAATGTTGCACACTGAATTAAAGTTTTCTGTTATTGTGCAAAGGAAATTCAAGCAGGAATACAGACAGAATCCACCAGGGCATCATACTTGGTGAAATGGCATAAACAATTGCTGGAAACGGGTTCTGTATTGAGAATGAAAGGAAGCAGCAACCAGGCAGTATACACAAATTGAGTTGAAATGGGCTGGGAAGCTTTTCAATGTAGCTCCTGCAAATTCATTCAACGAGCCAGTCACAAGCTGCATATTCCATTATATACCATAGACGATATTGTGCACAATACTGAATGCACAGATAGATGATAACAATGCATTTCTACAGCATGTTGCCTTCTCTGATGAAGTCATCTTTCACATTCCTGGTCCGGTTAAACAACACAACTGTAGAATCTCGGGAAGTGACAATCCACATGCGATAATGGAACATGAGTGCAACAGCTTGAAAGTAAACATGTGGTGTGCCATGACTTTGGATTCTGGGATTGGGCCATTCTTCTTTGCAGAAGCCACAGTCACAGGGACAACATACCTCAACACGCTACAAAACTATGCAATACCTCAGATACCACAATACCTTTTTTTGGCAAGATGAAGTTCCACCATGCTACACAAATCCATTGAAAGCCTACCTGAACGAACAATTTCCAGAGTGTTGGATTGGAAGATCAGGTCCCATTGCATGGCCTCCTAGGTCACCATATTTGACCCCTTTAGATTTCTATTTATGGGGATATGTAAAAGACCTTGTGTACCACACACCAGTACAGGATGTGGCTAAGTTACAGCAGCAAAAATTGTGAATCCATCACGCTGCAAGTATTGTGAAACACCTGGCAAGAGATAGAATACCACCTTGATATCTGTTGGGCCACCAAAGGCACACATGTGGATATCTACTGAAATTTCAGCCATTTGTGAGTAAAAAAAAAAAAAAAAAAAAAAAACATGATTCTATGACCATTTTATGGAATATATACATTTTTATTAGTAGTAATTCTGGTGAGTATGCTGTAAAATGGACCATACACTGCACAAATACAGGCAGATTTAGCATTTTGGCTTTAAAAATATCAACTAGATGATGTTTTGTACATCTGCTCAAATTTCTTTAGCAGAATCCATTCCAGAAATGAGGAGCAAACTTAAGAGATCATGTGTATGTATTTATGTACCTCTACCCTTAAAACTTTTGTTTTCAATCTAATCCAGACTTTATAGTATAAGAAAGGAACTTTTAGTGGGTATCCTGATTAAGATATTATTTCAATCAGCCATCCTGTTTCAAGATAGTGACTATTTAACCCACTAATGGTCACATGATCGCCATTCCCCTCCCACCTTATGTACTCTAAAACTATTCTTTACTCAGGAGTAAAAATTCAATGCCTTCCAAGATCATTTCTGTTCACAGTGTTCTTCTTCAAAATTTAAGAAAACTCTATTAAATAAGAAAAAATAACTTACAAAGTGTCAGTATCATGTGTACAGTTTTATGTGACTGCCAGTAAATTAAATATTATTCCCCATCTGCTTAGAAATCTGGTGTTAAAATTCAAAGGATTTATATTCACATTCTATTAATGAGAATTTTATTAATTTAGAAATCTTGTATTTACAATATGATACAAACCAAATTTATAGTACATTAAAGAGAGGATTCTAGAATATCTATACAGAGATGTTTTTATTTCAATCTGCCATAACCCCATGAAGGGTATTGTGGGGTCGTGGTACCTGCGTGTACCGGTGAACTTTACAATAAAGATCTTATATGAGAAGCAGAAAGCAGATACCGATAGTTCTACTTAATTTCTTATTTATTAAAGTTCCAGACAAATATATTTTAATTTTTTTTTTCACAATTGCATATTACATTTCACCTTACCTAAAATTAGGAGCAGTTGGACAGACAATTTCAGTAGTTGAGACCTGTTAATTTTCGTAAAGACAGACAAATGCTAATAATTTATTGTAATTTTTCCTTGTAGTGGATCTGCGACCTCATTATGGATTTAAAATAAACTTTGTGGATTTTTTTCCAAAAAGAATGTTATAGGCTATTTTTTCGAATATTAAATTTTAGAAATATTATATTTTAAGACAGAAGAATTCTCTTACCTGGGGTTTTCTTCAGGAACGGCTGCATCCAGGTGAGATGTAATTCGAAAGGTGTTGAAATAGCATATATCTAATGGGGGGGGGGGGGGGGGGGGAAAGCAAGCTTTTGTCCTAAATCTTGGTAGGGAGCAATTATAAGTATAAAAGGAGATCATGTTCTGAAGCCTGATGGGGGCTTTTCATTAATACCATCTTCAAAGGAGGGCGAATACATGTCATAGGCCGTCTTTTATAGCCCAGGCACGTTCCATTGCCATATTTCAAAAGCGTGGTGGGGTTATTTGGGTAGTCTGGCAGAAGACAAATTTTCCCACCCTAACGTATTACATTTATAGTTTGGGAATTTGGAAATTGTAGATTTAGAACAGCTTACAGTGTTATTTGGGGGGGGGGGGGAGAAAGGAGGAAAGGGAAAGAAAGGTTTAACTCGGAAATCCAGGTGTGACTACCCATCCCCGTTAGCAGAGGTCCCGAATGGGGGAGGGTTATGTTCTGTTATTAAAGTTGGAACTTATAGGATATTTGTTTTAGATCTCATTCTTCATGATTATTATTGGTCTATGTATGTTTATTGATCTCATTGCCAGTGTCTCACTGGTTTCTATCTTAAATTTTCTGTCTTTGTTTGTCTATTATTATCATGTTTTCAAAGGAAGGGTAATGTCCTGTCTAAGTGGTGGGCTACCAATTCAAAACTATTATTTTTTTCCGTTCAGTCCATTATTTCTTTGTTATTTATGGCTACTTTTAAACTGCATTTATTTTTTTTGGATTCTTGAATATAGCGATGTTCTCGTGCTACCTATATATATGCAATCGCAATCCGGTGCACAAGGAATTGCATAAACCACGTTTGTTTATTGTTTGAAACCTAATATTTTTTTGTTGTTAGTTTCTTGGAGATGCCATAGGCTAGGTTTACTCTGAAGATTATTTTCAACGGTTGTTGGTACGTTTCAATATACGGGAGACCTATCCATTGTTTTTTTTAGTGCTTATCGTTTTGGTTTTTCTTTACTGTTTTTTTTTTTTTTTTTGCCTGTATTTAAGGTTCCATTCATGAGTCATTTTGGGTAACCGCAGTTGGAAAATCTGTTCTTAAGTGTTTCAATTTCCTGTCTGTGTTCATCCTCTGTAGATGAAAGCATTGTTGAACTGGGCTATTAGGATTGATTTTTTGTGAGGGGGGGCATAGCTGTCAAAATGTAAATAATTACACTTATTTGTAGGTTTGTAGTATATTTTAGTGTTGATTTTGGTGGCATCTCTTGTTAATGTTAAATTTAGGAAGTTGATCCTGTTGGTTTCTTCATTTTCAATTGAAGCCGATCATCGACATTATTCAACTCATGGAAGATGGTTTTTATGGTGTCTGGTTTGCCTATAAGCAGACAATCATCTACGTACCTTCCATAAAATTTAAGGGATGGGGAAGAGTACTTGGAAATGATGTGGTTTTTCTATTTCCAGGAGGTAAAATTCGGAGAGATGTCCACTTATGGAACCGCCCATTGGTACCCCATATACTTGTTGGTAAAAATCTTCTTCATGGGTGAAATAATTAGCTGATAACAATATATTTAATAAGTTTGTTATATAAAAATATCTAATTTTGTTCTGTTTTTAAGTGTGGGATCATTGCGTAACATGTCCTGAGTGGCCTTCACAGCTTTTTGAGGGTGTATATTTGTGTATAGTGATTTTATATGGAAGGAATATAATTTGTCATAGAGTCCTAATTTTATATTTTTGATTGACAAAAATAGGTGTTCCGTGTTTTTTTATGAGATATTTGGAATAATTCATTAGGGGTTTTAGTATGTCAACTATAAATTTTGTTAAGTTTGCTGTTGATGTATTTTTGAAGCTTACTGTGTATGGTTTATGGAACTTGGTGACTCCGAATATGTAGGGTGAACGTGTTGTAGTAGTAATAGTAGTGGCATGTGATGCAAAAAAGCAAGTGTATGAGCTTATGCAGCATCAGCCAAAAAAAAAAAAAAAATCACACCATTCCCTCCAAATGCCTGTCCAATTCCTCCTTAAATTTATTTAACCTGACAACTTCCACAACGACAGATGGAAGTTTGTTCCAGCAATTAACCACCCGCTGGCTAAAGGCAAATTTCCGCACATCTATTCTACATCTGTCTTTTCTTAATTTGAATTTATGTCCCCTTACGTTCATAATCTGAACAAGTGGAAGGATCCCATCAGAATTCAGCGTGCTCAACCCATTCAAGGCCTTATATACCTCAATCAGATCACCGCGCAGGTGCCTAGTCTCCAGCCACTGCAATTTGCAGAACTTAAGCCTCTCTTGGTAAGAGGATCCCTTCATTCCCCTCACCAATCTTGTTGCCCTTCTCTGTACACGCTCAAGTAAATCTACATCCTTCCTAAAATGAGGCCTCCAGACCTGGATGCAGTACTCAAGGCGTGGCCTGACCATTGCCTTATACAGATGGACAATTACCTCCTTCTCTCTGCTAGCAAAATTCCTAAATATCATTGACAAAACCCCATGACCTGCCCTGCCAGCCTGTCTGCATTGCTCAGAAAACTTCATATCTGACTGCACAATTACTTCCAGGTCTTTTTCATTTTCTACCACCTTAAGTGTAGTGCCACACAGTTGGTACGTTTCTCTGGGGTTACTTCTACCCATATGCAGTACTTTGCATTTGTCAAGGTTAAACTTCAGTTGCCACTTCTTAGCCCATCTGTCCAAATTCTCTAGATCCTGTTGCAGTAGCACACTGCCATTACTGTCATTAACAACCCTACCAACCTTTGTATCATCTGCAAACTTCGACATTAAGCCTGATATACCTTCATCAATATCATTGATAAATATACAAAACAACAGTGGACCTAACACCGAACCCTGTGGGACTCCACTAATAACATTAGTCCACGAAGAGCAGCACCCATTGATTACCACCTCTGTCTTCTCCCACTTAACCATCCTTTTCTCCATTGTAGCAACTTACCCTTAATACCATTCTGCTCCAATTTGTACAATAGTCTTCCATGTGGAACAGTGTCAAAAGCTTTCCTGAAATCCAAATATATGATATCAAAATTATTTTTTGCATCCAGTTCCTTTGTAACCACATCATAATATCCTATCAAATTTGTCAGACAAGACTTTCCCTTAACAAACCCATGCTGTGTCTGAATTATTGCTGCAGTCTTGTCTAGATGATCCTGCAATGCATCTTTAACCAGTGACTCCATTATTTTACCCGGAACAGAAGTTAAACTAACTGGTCTGTAATTACCCGTGTCACCCTTTGATCCCCCTTTGTGAATTGGGGATACATTTGCACATCTCCAGTCCGTGGGGACCTCCCCTGAATCCAAGGATGCTCTCATAATTATGGCTAAGGGTTTGCTTAGTTGCTTTGCCGCCTCCTTTAATATAACTGGATAGATCCCATCCACCCCAGGTGCTTTTCTTATGTTTAACTTCAACAATTTCTCCTCCACTTTGCTTTCAGTTATTACAAAATCATTAAGTATCCTGCTACAATTTGATAACCTTCTGCCATTTTCAAACCTTAATAATTCCTCATGTGTGAATGTAGATGCAAAATACTCATTCAGTTTGAGTATTTTGCATGGGCTAAGAGGTCTGGGTGCAAATTGCTTGTAATCTTTTCTTTGGAGAATAATCTTTTTAGTTCTTTTTTGATTTTTGATCTGATGGTGGGGATAGGATTTTTATCTAGTTTCTGGTATGCGTTTGTATCTTGTAGGAGGTTTGTCAATTTGTTGTCATAATCGGATTTGTTTATTAATACTGTTGAGTCGCCTTTATCAGCCTTTTGAATGATGATGTTTTTTATTTATGGCTAATATTTTGATGCACTGAAATTCCTCTTTTGAAAGGTTAGGAGTAAGATTTGGTTTTTTGTTTATCACATTATTTATTTATTTAATTAGTTTTTTTCAATTGCTGTGACTCTATAAGCCTGTTTGGGCTTTTATTACATATTCGCTGTGTGGGGGTCTTTTTTGGGGTCACGTTGTAATTGAGGCCTTTATAGAGCAGATTGTGTTCATCTTTTGTTAAGTTATAGTTGGATAGGTAGGTTACAAATTCACTGTTTGCATAATCTATTACGTGCATACCTACAGATTGTAGTCTCTGTGATTTTAAAAGGGAGTTCCATTTTTTTTCATTATAGCCTTAGTTGCTAATGCACCAATAAAATCCAAATCCAATCAATTTTTCTCATGTCTTGTAGTAAGTATTTTAGTATGAAATTTGATTCTATCCTGTAGGTGTAGGAAGAAGGTATTCCATAGGTCCTCTTTAACAAGTGATTTTAGTCGATTTTTTACTCTTTAATTGCACGAATTTCGGGATAATTTGTGAACATATACATTTTTTTAAAAAATCTACATACATTTTCTGTTGGAAATATCTTATTAAGGTTACTTCATATAAGTTGAAGCGTTCACGTAATGGGGGCTGTATGCCTTTGAAATAGAACAATGGATAATTTACTGAAGCATTTGTCTGATACATTTTAGAGGTTATGAAACATCAAATAGCTAGATATTGATACATGACAGTGTAAAAAAATTATGGAGGTTCTAAAGTCTCGAAACTTTATTAGACAGTTGGACAGACAACTTGAGTAGTCGAGACTTGCTAATTTTCGTAAAGTTGGACAAAATGCTTAAGGACAGATTTTGCAACTGCGGTTACCCAAAATGGCTCATAAATGGCACCTTAAATACAGCCAAAAAAAATAAATAAATAAAAAAATAAACGCTAAAAAAACAATGGATAGGGCTCCCGTATATTGAAACGTACCAACAACCGTTGAAAAAAAAAAATCTTCAAAGATTCTGGTGTAAACCTAGTCTATGGCAGCTCCAAGAAACTATGGACATACCTAAAAAACTCAGCTAACAACAAAAAAACAATAGGTTTCAAACAACAAACAAACGAGGTTTATGCAATTCCTTGCACACCGGATTGAGATTGCATATATACAGGCAGCACGAGAACATCGCTACATACAAGAATACAAAAACATAAAAGCAGTTTAAAAGTCGCCACAAATAACAAAGAAAAAATAGACCGAACAGAAAAAAACAATAGTACCGAATTGGTAGCTCACCACTTAGACACAAGCCACTACCCTTCTTTTGAAAACAAGATAATAATAGATAAACAAGACACAAAATTAAGTTAGAAACCAGTGAGACACTAGCAATGAGATCAACGAACAGATCAATAAACATACATTAATCGTGAAGAATGGGACCTAAAACAAATATCCTATAAGTTTAGCTTTAATAACAGAATATAACACCCCCCCCCCCCCGATCCAGGACCTCTACTAACGGACGGGCAGTCACACACCTGGATTTCCGAGTTAAACCTTTCTTTCCCTTTTCTCCTCCCCCTTCCCCCCCAAAATAACACTGTAAGCTGTTGTAAATCCACAATTTCCAAATTCCCAAACTATAAATGTAATACGGTGGGGGGGATTTCTCTTCAGCCCTATTTCTCCTCCTGTCGACTACTCAAACACCACCCCCCACCACGCTTTTGAAATACGGCAATGGAACGTGCATGGGCTTTAAAAGATGGCCTATGACATGTATTCACCCTCCTTTGAAGATGGTATTAACGAAAAGCCCCCATCAGGCTTCAGAACATCATCTCCCTTTATACTTATAATTACTCCCCATGCAAGGATTTAGGACAAAAGCTTGCTTTTTCCTTTGTCCCCCTACTAGATATATGCTATTTCAACACCTTTCAAATTACAAATCACCCGGATGCAGTCATTCCCGACAAAATGCCCATCAAGCTCTCAGCTGCCCAACAACGCCAGACCTCACTCCTGGGCATTAGACAACACAGCGGCAACCTCCAAGGCAGAATGCACTGGTTCCACAGGAGTTAGTTATCGTTGGTGACTCTATTGTCAGGGAGATGGGGAATATATTGTGTAAAAAGGATAGATGGAATAGGACCAGAGTATGTCTGCAAGGGACAAAAGTTGATGACGTTGTAAAGCATATATCATCTTTTAAGGGCACAAAGGGTGATATTGCTGTACACGTTGGCACCAATGACATTAAGAGTAGGAGTTCTGCAGATTTACTTAACAAGTACAGGTCAATGTTGCAAAAAATTCGTGAATTAGGGTTAAATTTGAAAGTGTCTGCAATTCTGCCCAGACAAGATAGGAGGGAGTACATGATGAGAGTCTTGTCAATCAATTCGGCCCTGGAGGAAATGTGCAAGGCTCAAGGGGTAAAATTTTTTTCAGCCTGGTCTGTGCTTGTTAACAGGAGAGACTACTTCTACAGGGATGGGATGCACTTAAATAGAAAGGGTGCAAGAATATTTGCTGATGCTATCGAGTCAGTGTTGGGTGGGTCGGAAAACTGCTAGCTTGGGGGCATTCACAGACTAAAAGTAGCTGCAGGCAGAGGTGAAGGTGAAGATGATTCTTGCACTACTTCTATTAGAATAAGCAGCGGCGTGGAACAAGTGGTGTTGGAGGTTTCGGGGACTGATGGCAGTCATCGTGAAACAGGTGGGTATATGGGATGTGTTAGGGTAATTAATAATAAGAATAGGCATTTGTATACTTGCATGTATACCAATGCTAGAAGTACAGTAAATAAATTTGATGAATTTGAAGTGTTGGTCAAGACATCAAAGGCAGATATTGTTGGAATAGCAGAGACGTGGTGTCAACACAGATATAGGGAATGCAGAACTGGAATTTGGGGAGTACAATGTGTATAGAAAGGATAGACAGAATAGGAAGCGAGGAGGTGTTATGCTGTTAATTAAGAAAAACATAAAATCAAAAGAAGTGCATCCAGTTGATATAGATGAACAGCGCACTGTTGAGTCAGTTTGGTGTGACATAAGTACTGCGAAAGCAAAAATAAGAGTAGGAGTGTGTTATAGGCCAAATGACTCAAATGAGTACAATGAACAATTGTACAGAGAAATAGAGTGGACTAGTAAATCAGAATGTCTTATAATGGTGGATTTTAACTTCCCAGATATAGACTGGAACTTATGGGTTGGTCACTCGCACACTAGTAAGACTTTTGTGGATTTATTGGATGATTGTTTTCTGCAGCAGCATGTTCGAGAGGCAAACAGAGAGGGTAATACTCTTGATCTGGTTATCAGCAGTGATCATTGGTGTATTAAGAATTTGCAGATAAAGGAACCATTAGGTGGCAGTGTTCAGTGTACCGATGTGGGATTTACTTAAAGATATAATTACCATCAGGGGTAAAGGAAAGGGTTTTTGCGTCCGTAAAGGTGACTATAGTTGTTTCAGACAGTTTTTAAATTCTGTACAGTGGGACCAACTGATGATGTTACCAACAGCAAATTCTAAGTGGGAAGCATTCAAGGAATTAATAGTGGAAGATACTAAATGTTTCATACCTATAAAAAAGAAATATTGTTCAATGTTTAGGCCTAAATTGTTATCAAATGAACTAATGAGACTCGTGACAGAGAAGAAAAATGCATGGGATGCATATAAATTATCAGGCGACACAGAAGCCTATGGCAGACATAAGTTAGTCTGTAATCAAGTCACAAAGAAGGTTAGGCAGGTGAAAGCAGATTACGAGAAATCTATGGCAAAGGATGCTAAGAAAAACAGCAAGGATTTCTTTACTTATATAAACTCTAAAAGGAAGGGGATGATCTGATTGGTCCACTTAATATCGATGGTTCGACTGTTGATGATCCTGCTCAGATAGCAAACAAACTGAATGAGTATTTTGCATCTACATTCATACATGAGGAGTTATTAAGGAAGGAAAATGCCAGAAGGTTATCAAATTGTAGCAGGGTGCTTAATGATTTTGTAATAATTGAAAGCAAAGTGGAGAAGAAATTGTTGAAATTAAACATAAGAAAGGCACCTGGGGTGGATGGAATCTATTTAGTTATATTAAAGGAGGCGGCAAAGGAAGTAAGCAAACCCTTAGCCATAATTATGAGAGCATCCTTGGACTCAGGGGAGGTCCCCACGGACTGGAGATGTTCAAATGTGTCCCCAATTCACAAAGGGGTATCGAAGGGTGACACGAGTAATTACAGACCAGTGAGTTTAACTTCTGTTCCGGGTAAAATAATGGAGTCACTGGTTAAAGATGCATTGCAGGCTCATCTAGACAAGACTGCAGCAATAATTCAGACACAGCATGGGTTTGTTAAGGGAAAGTCTTGTCTGACAAATTCGATTGGTTATTATGATGTGGTTACAAAGGAACTGGATGCAAAAAATAATTTTGATATCATATACTTGGATTTCAGGAAAGCTTTTGACAATGTTGCGCATGGAAGACTACTGTACAAATTGGAGCAGAATGGTATTAAGGGTAAGTTGCTACAATGGATAAAAGGTTGGTCGAGTGGGAGAAGACAGAGAGTGGTAATCAATGGGTACTGCTCTTCGTGGACTAATGTTATTAGTGGAGTCCCACAGGGTTCAGTGTTGGGTCCACTGTTGTTTTGTATATTTATCAATGAAATTGATGAAGGTATATCAGGCTTAGTGTCGAAGTTTGCAGATGATACAAAGGTTGGCAGGGTTGTTAATGACAGTAATGGAAGTGTGTTACTGCAACAGGATCTAGAAAATATGGGTAGATGGGCTGAGAACTGAAGTTTAACATTGAAAAATGCAAAGTACTGCATATGGATAGAAGTAACCCCAGAGAAACGTACCAACTGTGTGGTACTACACTTAAGGAGGTAGAAAATGAAAAAGACATGGGAGAAATTGTGCAGTCAGATATGAAGTTTTCTGAGCAATGCAGACAGGCTGCTAGGGCAGGTCATGGGGTGTTGTCAATATATACAGGAATTTTGTTAGCAGGGAAAAGGAGGTGATTGTCCCTCTGTATAAGGCAATGGTCAGGCCATGCCTTGAGTACTGCGTGCAGGTTTCCCTACTACTGACGTCGACCTGTCAGTCTGACTTCAGCAGTAGGGAAAATCATGGAGGCAATGATCAAGGGTGGAATTCAGGATCATTTGGATCGAATTGAAATTCTCAAGGATACTCAGCATGGTTTTGTAAAGGGAAAATCATGTTTATCAAATCTGGTTCGCTATTTCGAAAGGGTCACTCACGAGCTGGATTTAGGGAATAATTTCGACATTGTTTATTTAGATTTCAGCAAAGCTTTTGACTCAGTCCCACATGAGCGGTTGCTTTATAAGCTGGAACAGGTTGGAATCACTGGGAAAATCCTTAGATGGATAGAAGGATGGTTTCAGGGCAAGAGACAGAGGGTTGTGATAAATGGCTATTCCTCAGATTGGGTTGATGTAAGAAGTGGGGTTCCTCAAGGATCAGTATTAGGACCACTGTTGTTTTTAATTTTCATAAACGACATTGATGAAGGGATAGAGAGCATGATGTCTAAATTTGCAGATGATGTTAAATTTGGTAGAGTAGTTAATGATCCCTATCAAGCTGAGCTTCTTCAGAGAGACCTAGATAGACTTCAGGAATGGTCAGAAAAATGGCAGCTGTGCTTTAATCCAACAAAGTGTAAGGTATTACACCTGGGAAACAGTAATCCCAAAAAAACTTATTCACTTGGTGGAGTTCTAAACTAAACCCAGTACTGGAGGAAAGGGACTTGGGTGTTACGATATGGTCAGACATGAAATTCTCTGAGCATTGTAAACAGTTTGCAAGGAGGGCCCATGGTGTCCTATCGATGATCTATCGAACTTTTGCAAGTAGAGATAGGGAAGTGATAATCCCATTATATAAGGCTTATGTTAGACCACACTTGGAATATTGTGTTCAAGTATGGAGACCACACCTAAAGAAAGACATCGAGCTTCTTGAAAAGGTGCAAAGAAGGGTAACTCGCCTGGTGAGATCGGCAAAAGGGCGTCCTTATGAAGAAAGACTTCGAATATGTGGGTTGCAGAGTTTGGAAACTAGACACCTTAGAGGAGATTTGATTGAGGTGTTTAAGGCTCTGAGAGGCATCAGTAAAATGAATGAGGACAAAATTTTCAAGATTATAAATGATGCTAGAACTAGGGGACATAAATTCAAGTTACAGGGGGAAATGTTTAGATTGGACTGCAGGAAGTTTTATTTTAGCCAGCGAGTTATAAATTACTGGAATAAGTTGCCTTCATGGGTGGTAGAGGCCGACAGTTTGGGGAAATTCAAAGGTCATCTGGATAGTACTTTCGGGTAAGGGAAGCGCATAGGATGATAGGTTTAATTTCCTTTTTTTTTTTTTTTTTTTATTATTAATTATTATTATTTAGTTATTTATTTTATTTTTTTTTATCATTGTTTTGTTTGGATTTTTTTTTTTTTATCATTGTTTTGTTCGGATTTTTTTTTTTTTTTTTTTTGGCTGGTGCAGCATAAGCCATAGGCTTTCTTGCACCATGCGGCCGTTACTAATACTACTAATACTAAAACCCATGTTTAGTCTCTAGAGCTAAGTTCCGGTCAACCCTTCCCTATCTCTTCCATTATGCAGTATGATTGACGACTTTTGAGGTTATGATGAATGTCGTGGCTAGATCAAATATTCCTTACATTTCAAGGATACAGCTCTAAAATGGTGTTCGCAGGCCAGCCATTAGTTAGTACACCGGACCGAACCTATTGGTAACTCTCTAGGAGGCTTCCGGATCAGCTAATGTATAATCTTGCTACCTCTACTCTGCCAGATAGTGACTGGAGGGAGTCCGAGTAGTGTGTATGCGGGGAGCATTGTCGAGGCCATGTTATGTCAAGGATCTGGGTATATTCTTACCACGTGCACGCCATATCCAAAAATTTCAATACTTCATACAGCATGTCCCACCCACTTTTCTTACTATTGAATACACCATGAATTGTCAAACTAATAGAGCAAGCTTATCTGCGAAAAGATCTAAACTTCCCAAGCACTTCCTAATTCATTTCACAAATATACGTGGTCTCAATTCTAATCTCAACGATGTCCATTTCCACTTGCAGTCTGCCAAACCCCATACCTTTTCTGACAGAATCTCAGTTATCGGTTGATTCAACTACTGCTCATCTCAGATGCTCAAATTATTCGCTGTACGATTCCTTTCGCCTCAAAGGTGGTACTTGTGCATATGTCCGTTCTGATATTCCCTGTCAGAGACTTGGCAATTTGGAATCTCCTCTCTTTGAATCTTCTCTGGCTCAAAATCTCTCTACCTCATTGTGTCAAATTCATCTCCCAACTCCACTAATATCTTGGAGCTCTTTGACTTCCTCTCTTTGCAACTTGACTTTCTCCAATCCACTTACATGACAGTGAGGTAATTTTCCTTGGTGATTTTAATGTTCACAACTCCAGCTGGCTTCCGTTTTCTAGTCACACCGACCCAGCAGGTCGAGATGCTGAGGCTTTTGCAATTACTAATGACCTAGCACAGATTGTTCATTTACCTACAAGAATACCAGACAATCCTAATCATACAGCCAATACGCTTGATCTTTTTCTCACAAACAACCCTTTTAAGTACACGGATGAAGTGAGAGGTCGTTTAGGCACTTCAGATCACAACTTGGTGATTGTCTCTTCTCTAATGGAACCTTTATAACATGGCTATTCCTAACCTCGTGTTGTTTGGCATTACAAGAATGCAAAATGGGATGACCTGCGAGATTTCTTTTCTTCTTTTCCTTGGTCGGATTACTGTTTCAAAACTTCTGATGTCAACGCTTGCTCAGATCGTATCACTGAAATTATTCTTGCAGGAATGGAATCCTTTATCCCACACACCACTTTAAAATCTCGTCCTTTATCTAAACCTTGGTTTTCCAATAAATGTGCTAAGGCTGTTCAAGAGAAGAATGTTGCATATTGTAATTGGCTTGTTTCTAATTCTTCAGTTTCATTTTCTGCCTACACCAAAGCTCACAACAATTGTACAGCAATTATTAATCAGTCCAAACTAGAGTTTGAACAGGCTAAGAGTAGAAAACTTGCTTCTTGCCCTAATGGTAGCTGAGCATTCTGGTCTCTTGCCAAAGCTATTGGCCGCAACTTTTGCCCATCTCTGCTCCCACCTCTGTCCAAACCAGATGGTTCTGTTGTCACTTCAGCCAAGGATAAAGCTGACCTGCTAGCATCCCATTTTTCTTCCAGGCATGTATTAATGATCTTGGTAAAACACCTCCCACCATTCCCAACACACTGCATTCAATGCCTCCTGTGGTCTTCCATCAAAAGGATATCAGAAGGATTTTGATAAATCTTGATGCTAAGAAAACTCCAGGTCCTGATGATATTTCTCTGCTTGTTCTCAAAATCTGTGCTCCTGAACTTACTCCAATTCTTTGCTGCCTTTTTTCACTTTCTCATTACGCTTGGAAATTTGCTCATATCCAGCCAGTTCCTAAAGAGGGTGACAAATCCCTCCCATCCAATTATTGTCCCATTGCAATTACTTTTACTCTTTCTAAAGTAATGGAGAAATCAATTAACCGCCAACTCTTAAACTACCTAGAAACCTTCCGTCTGATCAACGATCACCAGTATGAATTCCGTTAGTGTCAATCCACTGGTGATATTCTGGCTTATGTTACCCATTTATGGACTAATACAATGGAAAGGTTCGGTGAAACACAAGTAGTTGCTCTTGACATCTCAAAGGCTTTTGATCGTGTTTGGCATAAAGGTCTTCTAAACAAGCTTCCATCTTATGGTTTGCCAACTGTTTTTAGTAATTGGTTATCCAGTTTCTCTCTGATCGCTCACTGAGGGTGATGGTAGATGGCTCTCTGTCTTCTAACTTCTCCACTAATGCCGGTGTCCCCCAAGGTTCAGTTCTTTCCCCCACTCTTTTCCTCTCGTATATTAATGACCTTCTTCCATTGACTGGAAATCCTATCCATAGTTTTGCTGATGATAGCACATTGTCCACTTTCCATTTTAAGAAACCTTGTCCTGCCCAATCAGCTTCAACTTCTCGAAAATCTGCTACCAATTCCTTTAATGCCGATCTTCAGGTAATTCTCCAGTGGGGCAAAGACATCTTAGTTGATTTCAACCCTTTTAAAACTCAGTCTTGTCTTATATCTCGCAAAAAAGGATTCTTCTGCTGCTATGCTTATCTTTAGTGACACTCTGATTTCTAGGCAAAATGATATATCTCTTTTGGGGATTACCCTGACTTCTAATCTCTCTTGGCACAAGCACATTACAAATATTGCTTCCTCTGCATCTAAAAAACTTGGTGTTCTCTTTCGCTCTCGGCGTTACTTTTCTTCCAAACAGCTGCTCACTCTGTATAAATCGCAAATCCGCCGTGCCATGGAATATTGTTCCCACAACTGGGGTGGTGCCCCCAAAACCTCTCTCAGGCTTCTTGATTCTATTCAGAAGAGGGCAGTTAGGTTAATTAATGATTCATCTCTAACAGTCTCTCCACTCGCTTTCTCATAGACGTACTGTTTCTGCTGCATGCCTCTTCTACAGATACTTCCATGGGCACTGTTCTTCTGAATTGGCTTCTATAATTCCCGCTCTCTCTTTCAAAACAGTCTGAACACGTGCCGCCACCAGCCAACATCCATTTACTGTCCAACTTCAAACCCACAGAACCAACTTTTCATCTTCCTCATTTATTCATTCAACTGTCGTTTTCTGGAACAACTTTCCTTCATACCTATTTCCTGAAAATTACAATCTACAGAAGTTCAAGTCCAATGTCAACAAATATCTTCTTTTGTCTTCTCAACCTCCAATCCAAGCACGGTACTAAGTACTATAGGTTCTAATACCTCTCGTGTTTGGGGTTCACATAAAAAAAAAAAAAAAAACCAGGTAAGTGAATTCTTCTGCCTTAAAATATATATTTCTAAAATTTAATATTCCAAAAAATAGCCAATAGTACCCTTTTTGGAAAAAATCCAAAAGGTTTATTTTAAATCCATAATGAGATCGCAGATCCACTGCAAATAAAAATTACAATAAATTATTAGCATTTGTCCGACTTTACCAAAATTAGCAGATCTCGACTACTCAAGTTATCTGTCCAACTGTCTAATAAAGTTTCAAGGCTTTAGAACCTCTATAATTTTTTTTACAAAATTAGGAGCAGTGAATTTCTTTGTCATTTTACTGTTATAGCTGAAGGAAGGATTTGAAATCTCCTGGTTCAATTCTAATAATAATTGTAGCAGAAATATTTAAATTCTGCTTCAAATATAACTCAAGATGAAAATTCTTAAATAGTATTCAATAAAATTGTAAATTCCCCTGGCTTTGGCCACCCAGAGTATAAATAAAAAGTTATTTAAAATAGCATTGAAAATGCACTGCAACAAAAAATGCAGATTTCATCCACGAATATAGGTGGACTTTTCGCTTATGAAATTCTGGAGAGATCTAGATTCAAATCCTGTCAGAACTTGAAAAATTCATAAAGGCTTCTTCAATCAGAGGTAAGGTTAGCTGATCTCGGGCAGAAGGAGTAGAGAGTGCCCCCCCATGCAACTTATCCTAAGTTTTTCAGCTTGCACAATGAATTAGTTTTGTTTTAGTACAAGTATTAGTAGTGGCAAATAATGCAAGAAAGCAAGCTTATAAAGTATCAACAAAAATAAAAATAAAAAACTACACACTTCACCTATATATACCCTCCAAGAATTTTTCTAGTCCAGCATTTCTCAAACTTTTTTAGTCACAGAACACTTTTCATCTCACAACATATATACACTTACAGAACACAAGTTTAGCAGGAGCCAAAGAACTGTTTGCTAATAATTTATTACATATGATACACTGTGCATCAGGAGCTTCTTTATTTCCAACACATGTAAAGCCAAAATTCAAATAACTGTCATCACACTTTCGTTTTGGTCTTTTATTAGTTGGTTCCTGTTTTTCACTTCGGATATTTGGGGAACAAAAGGCTGTGATTGTTCATCATCACTTTGAAGAGTGACAATATTGTGTTCGATTTCATCGACAACAGTTGCAATACTAGAAGTACTTGCTTCTCGTTTTAAAGTTCCTTTTATCAACCACAAATCCATGATCATTTATTTTAATAACAATATTTCAAAATATTGATAATTATCAAAAAAAAAAATTTATACAAGGAAGTGAGTTTAGTTATGATATCGGTTTGCTTCCCCCTCTCCTTCAACCCGTATGCTCCAGGCTAAATCGCATACAAATGGCATATTAGATACTACATTGCTACTTTTTTTGTAGATGTCATTACCTCTACACATATTTCTCTATGCAAAAGCCCACCAAAATAAAGTGTTCCGTGGTCTATTTGATTATTAGTCTATGCCAGTATATTAATAACCGAAAAAAAAAAAAAAAAATGTTAAAAATTATAATGATACAAAAGTGGTGCACGCTACAAATATGCAAAATTTATTTATTTTTTTAATTATTAATTACCATTTTTCACAGAACCCTTGTTCACATCTTACGGAACACTAGTGTTCCAGGAACACAGTTTGAGAAACGCTGGTCTAGTCTTCCTTGAATTTATTCAAACCACCCATTTCCACATGGGTGGTTTAAACTTCCAAATGTCTATCCTGCAACGATATTTCCTCAACTTGAATTTCTATCCTCTCATGTGTATAGTCTCAGCAAGAGCAAAAATGCAATCAATATTTAGCTTACTCAATCCATTCAGGGCCTTAAACATCTTAATCAGATCTACACGAAGGTGATTAGTCCCCAGACACTGCAATTTCCAGAATTGAAGCCTTTCTTGGTAAGAGCATATTTTTTCTCTTCCCCAGTCTGGTTGTCCTTCTCTGCACCCATTCCAGCAGATCTACAGCCTTCCTAAAGTGAGACTACCAGACCTGTATACAGTACTTAAGATGTGGCCTAACCATGGCATTGTAAAAAGGGATAAACGTCTCCTTATCGCTGCTAGCAAAGTTTCCACCGAGCAATGCAGACAGGCTATCATGGCAGCCTATCTGCACTGCTCAGAGAACTCTATATCTGAATGCGCAATTACCACCAGGTCCTTTTCATTTTCCTGAGTGTAGTACCACACAGTTGGTATGTTAATCTGGGATTACTGACATTCTTATGCAGTACCTTGTATTTATCAATGTTAAACTTCAACTGTCATTTCTCAGTCCACTGATCTAACTTTACTAGACCTTGTTGCAGTAGCTCACCCTAATTACTGTCATTAACCACCCTTTCAATCTTTGTATCATCTGCAAACTTAGACATTAAACCTGATATACCTTTATCAATATTATTAATAAATACTGAAAAAAAAAACCATGGGTGCTGGGAAGGTCAACTAATAATATTAGTCCACAAAGAGCAGTGCCCACTGATAAACATTCTGTCTTCTCCCACCAAACCATCCCTTTATCAGTAATATAACAAAAACCAAAATGTTTTTAGCTATAATTATGAGAGCTTCCTTGGACTCAGGGGAGGTACCCATAGACTGGAAATGTGCAAATGTGACCCCAATTCACAAAGGAGGATCAAAGGCTGACACAAGTAATTATAGACCTGTGAGCTTAACTTCTGTTCCAGGAAAATTAATGGAGGCACTGGTTAAAGAAGCACTGCAGGATCATTTAGACAAGACTTCAGTTATAGCTCAGACACAGCATGGTTTTGTTAAGGGGAAGTCTTGCCTGACCAACTTGATTGGATACTATGATGCAGTCACAAAAGAACTGGATGCAGGGAATAACTTTGATATTATATACTTGGATCTTAGAAAGGCTTTTGATACTGTTGCACATGGAAGACTGCTACACAAATTGGAGCAGTGTGACATTGGAGGCAAATTGCTGCTATGGATAAAGGGGTGGTTGAGCGGGAGAAGACAGAGAGTGGTAATCAATGGACACTGCTCATCGTGGACTAATGTTATTAGTGGAGTCCCTCAGGGCTCAGTGTTGGGTCCATTATTGTTTTCTGTATTTATAAATGATATTGATGATGGTATATATCAAGCTTAATGTCCAAGTTTGCAGATGATACAAAAGTTGGCAGGGTTGTCAAGGACACTACTGACACTATGCTGCTGCAACAGGATCTGGAAAGGTTGAGCAGATGGGCTGAGAGGTGGCAAATGAAGTTTAACATTGACAAATGTAAAGTACTACACATGGGAAACAGCAACCCCAGAGCAACGTATCAACTCTGTGGTACAACACTGACAGTGGTAGAGAATGAAAGGGAGTTGGGGGTGGTTGTGCAGGCAGATATGAAGTTCTCTGAGCAGTGCAGTCGGGCTGCAAGAGTAGCTCATGGAGTATTGTCAACGATATACAGGAATTTTTCCAGCAGGGATAAGGAGGTGATTATTCCATTGTATAAGGCAATGGTCAGGCCACACCTAGAGTACTGTATACAGGTCTGGAGGCCTCATTTCAAGAAGGATGTAGAGCTGCTGGAACGAGTACAGAGAAGGGCAACAAGATTAGTGAATGGAACAAAGGGGTGCTCTTACGAAGAAAGGCTTAAAGTTTGCAAATTACAGTGTCTGGAGACTAGGCACCAGCGAGGTGATCTGATAGAGGTGTATAAAGCCTTGAATGGTTTAAGCATGCTCAATGCTGATGGGATTCTTCCTCTAGCTCAGAAAAATCACCTGAGAGGGCATAAATTCAAATTGAGGAAAGACAGATGTAGTAGTAGTAGTAGTAGTAGTGGCACTTGATGCAAGAAAGCAGTGTAGGAGCTTATGCAGCATCAGCCAAAAAAAAAAAAAAAAAAAAAAAAAAAAAATCACACCATACCCTCCAATTGCCTGTCCAGTTCCTCCTTAAATTTATTTAACCTTTCAACTTCCACAACGACAGATGGAAGTTTGTTCCAGCAATTAACAACCCGCTGGCTAAAGGCAAATTTCCGCACATCTATTCTACATCTATCCTTTCTTAATTTGAACTTATGTCCCCGTAGGTTCGTATTCTGAACAAGTGGGAGGATCCCATCAGAATTCAGCGTGCTCAACCCATTCAAGGCCTTATAGACCTCAATCAGATCACCGCGCAGGTGCCTAGTCTCCAGCCACTGCAATTTGCAGAACTTAAGCCTCTCTTGGTAAGAGGATCCCTTCATTCCCCTCACCAATCGTGTTGCTCTTCTCTGTACACGCTCAAGCAAATCTACATCCTTCCTAAAATGAGGCCTCCAGACCTGTACGCAGTACTCAAGACGTGGCCTGACCATTGCCTTATACAGAGGGACAATCACCTCCTTTTCCCTGCTAGCAAAATTCCTATATATCATTGACAAAACCCCATGACCTGCCCTAGCAGCCTGTCTACATTGCTCAGAAAACTTCATATCTGACTGCACAATTACTCCCAGGTCTTTTTCATTTTCTACCACCTTAAGTGTAGTACCACACAGTTGGTACGTTTCTCTGGGATTACTTCTACCCATATGCAGTACTTTGCATTTGTCAAGGTTAAACTTCAGTTGCCACTTCTTAGCCCATCTGCCCAAATTATCTAGATCCTGTTGCAGTAGCACACTGCCATTACTGTCATTAACAACCCTGCCAACCTTCGTGTCATCTGCAAACTTCGACATTAAGCCTGATATACCTTCATCAATATCATTGATAAATATACAAAACAACAGTGGCCCCAACACCGAACCCTGTGGGACTCCACTAATAACATTAGTCCACGAAGAGCAGCACCCATTGATTACCACCCTCTGTCTTCTCCCACTTAACCATCCTTTTATCCATTGCAGCAACTTACCCTTAATACCATTCTGCTCCAATTTGTACAGTAGTCTTCCATGCGCAACAGTGTCAAAAGCTTTCCTGAAATCCAAGTATATGATATCAAAATTATTTTTTGCATCCAGTTCCTTTGTGACCACATCATAATAACCAATCAAATTTGTCAGACAAGACTTTCCCTTAACAAACCCATGCTGTGTCTGAATTATTGCTGCAGTCTTGTCTAGATGATCCTGCAATGCATCTTTAACCAGTGACTCCATTATTTTACCCGGAACAGAAGTTAAACTAACTGGTCTGTAATTATTCGTGTCACCCTTCGAACCTCCTTTGTGAATTGGGGATACATTTGCACATCTCCAGTCCGTGGGAACCTCTCCTGAGTCCAAGGATGCTCTCATAATTATGGCTAAGGGTTTGCTTAGTTGCTTTGCCGCCTCCTTTAATATAACTGGATAGATCCCATCCGCCCCAGGTGCCTTTCTTATGTTTAACTTCAACAATTTCTCCTCCACTTTGCTCTCAGTTATTACAAAATCATTAAGTATCCTGCTACAATTTGATAACCTTCTTCCATTTTCAAACTGTAATGATTCCTCACGTGTGAATGTAGATGCAAAATACTCATTCAGTTTGTTTGCTATCTGAGCAGGATCATCAACAGTCGAACCATCGATGTCAAGTGGACCAATCATATTCAGCCCCTTCCTTTTAGAGTTTATATAAGTAAAGAAATCCTTGCTGTTTTTCTTAGCATCTTTTGCCAAAGATTTCTCGTAATCCGCCTTTGCCTGCCGAACCTCCTTTGTGACCTGATTACAGACTAGCTTATATCTGCTACAGGCTTCTGCGTCGCCTGATAATTTATATGCATCCCATGCATTTTTCTTCTCTGTCACGAGTCTCATTAGTTCATTTGATAACCATTTAGGCCTAAACCTTGAACAATATTTCTTCATCGGTATGAAAAGTCTAGTAGCTTCCACGATTAATTCCTTGAATGCTTCCCACTTAGAATTTACTGTTTGTAACATCGTCAGTCGATCCCACTGTACAGAATTTAAAAACTGTCTGAGACCACTGTACTCCCCTTTACGGAAGCAAAAACCCTTTCCTTTACCCCTGACGGTAGTTACCTCTTTGAGTAAATCCCACTTCAGCACACTGTGATCACTGCCACCTAGTGGTTCCTTTATCTGCAAATTCTTAATACACGAATGATCACTGCTGATAACCAGATCAAGAGTATTACTTTCTCTGGTTGCCTCTCGAACATGCTGCTGCAGAAAACAATCATCCAATAAATCCACAAAAGTCTGACTAGTGTGTGAGTGACCAACCCACAAGTTCCAGTCAATATCTGGGAAGTTAAAATCCCCCATTATAAGACATTCTGATTTACTGGCCCACTCTATTTCTCTGTACAATTGTTCATTGTACTCATTCGAGTCATTAGGCCTATAACACACTCCTACTCTTATTTTTGCTTTTGCAGTGCTTATGTCACACCAAACTGACTCAACAGTGCACTGTCCATCTATATCAACTGGATGCACTTCTCTTGATTTTATGTTTTTCTTAATTAACAGCATAACACCTCCTCCCTTTCTGTCCTGTCTATCCTTTCTGTACACATTGTACTCCCCAAATTCCAGTTCTGCATTCCTTATATCTTTGTGACACCACGTCTCTGCTATCCCAACAATATCCGCCTTTGATGTCTTGACCAACACTTCAAATTCATCAAATTTATTTACTATACTTCTAGCATTGGTATACATGCAAGCATACATGCTCCTATGCCTATTCCTCGTTACCCTAACACATCCCATATGTAGGATAGATGTGCGGAAATTTGCCTTTAGCCAGCGGGTGGTTGGTTGGTGGAACAGACTCCCATCCCTTGTGGTGGAGGTTAATACCACATTGCTCCAGTTTGTCAGCAAGCTTTTATATCAGTATCAAAAGCCTTCCTGATAACCAAGTAAATGATATCAAAATTATTTTTTTCATCCAGTAACTGCAACATTTTAACAAATACATGCTATTACTGCAGTATATATGCATTCCTGTCTAGATGGTCTTGCATTACTTCTTTAATCAGTAACTCCATTATTTTCCTGGGAACAGATGTTAAGCTAACAGGTCTGCAATTACTCACATCACCTTTTGTTCTTCCCCATTGTGAACTGGGGATACATTTGCACATTTCCAGTCCATAGGACCTCCCCTGAATACAAGGAAACTCTCATAATTATAGCTAAGATTTGCTTACCTCCTTTGCCGCCTCCTGAATATAATTGGATAGATTCCATCCAACCCTGGCACCTTTTTATGTTCAGGTTCAACAATTTCTTTCCTACTTTCATTTCAGTTATCACAAAATCATTTAGCTCCCTGATAGAGTTCCCCTAATTTAGCTAATTTAACAGGGGAGCTAAATTCACTCTGTGAATCTGTTGGTGACCCTGCTCAGGTTGCTGACAAACTGAATAGGTATTTTGCATCATCCTTTCCTAAAGAATTCCTCATGTGCAAATGTTGATGAAAAATACCTATTCAGTTTGTCAGCAACCTGAGCAGAGTCATCAACAGTTAACCCATTGATATCAAGTGGTCCAATGTGATTCAACACCTTCCTTCTACTGTTAACATAAGCACAGAAGTCTTTGCTGCTGTTCTTTGCCAGAGACTTCTCATAATTTGCCTTAGCTTGCCTAAACTAATTTGTGACTTGATTACAGACTAATTTATATATACTGTATCACCTGATATGCATCCCACATGTTTTTCTTCTCTGCCACAAGTCTCATCAGTTCATCTGACATCCATTTAGGTCTGAGCTTTCTTAGTTGGGATGAAAACAGTATTTCTTAGTTAGGATGAAAAGCCTAGTAGTTTCTGTAATTACTTTCCTGAGTGCTTCCCATTTACAATTTGCTGTTGTTAACATCATCAGATGGTGTCACTGCACAGAATTTAAAACCTGTCCGAGAACCCTATAATAATCCTTATGAAAGCAAAAGCCTTTCCCTTTACTCTTGGCAGTAATATTTTAAATTAAATTCCACATTAGTACACTGTGATCACTGCCACCCAGTGGGGTTTTTACCTGCAAATTCTTAATGCATGAAGAAGAAATCACTGCTGATAAATAGATCAAGAGTATTACTTCCTCTTGTTGCCTTTCTAACATGCTGCTGCTGTAGAAAACAGTCATCCAATAAATATACAAAAGTCTTGCTAGTGTGTGTGTGACTAACCCATAAATTCCAGTTAACATCTGGAAAGTTAAAATCCTCCATTATATGACATTCTGATTTACTGGTTCACTCTATATTTCCCTATAGCTGTTTGGTAAACTCATCACAATCATTAGTCCTCTAGCACATTCCTACTCTCATTTTTGTTTTCCCAGTGCTTATGTCATACCAAACTGACTCAACATTGCACTGATCGCCCTTATCGACTGGATGCACTGTCTTAGATTTAATATGTTTCTTAACTAAGAAATAACCACCACACCCTTCCTGTCCTTCTGTATACACTGTACTCCCCATATTCAAATTCGGCATTGCTTATGTCCCAGTGACACCATGTCTTCACTATCCCTGCAATGTCTGCTTTTAAAACTTAATCAGTACTTCAAAGTGCTTCAAATTAATTTACAATGGTCCTAGTATTAGTGTACTTGCAAGTATACCTGCGCCTGTTCTTACTCTCAGTTACCCTAAAACAGCCCAAGTATTTACTTGATTCATGATGACCTACAGCAGGCTTTAAATCTACAGCAGTGCAAGAATCAACTTTCATCTTTGCCTGCAGCTGTAGTTAACCTACTGGTCTGTGTTCTACCCCCTAAGTTATCAATTTCCAACCCTGCTATCACTGCCTCGATAGCATCGGCAAATATTCTTGCACCCCTTCTATTTTCTAGAAAAATTCTACCCCATGGAGCCTTGCACATTCTCTAGAGGGCCAAATTGATTGACAAAGCCCTTAACATGTACTCCCTCTATCATTTCTGGGTAGAAATGCAGAGACTTTCAAATTCAATTCTAACTCTTGACTTTTTCCCAACGTTGCTCTGTACCTGTTAAGTACTCAGATCTCCTACTCTTAATATCATTATCACCAACATTTACAACAATATCACCTTTTGTGCTCTTATAAGATGACATCTGCTCTACAATGTTATCTACTTTTTGCCCCTAGCATGCATACCCTGGTCCTATTCCACCTATCCTTCTTGCACAATATATTTTCCAGACAAGAGTCGCCGACAAAAGCTACCTCCTGTGGGACAAGCCCATTCTATCGTGGTGATTGCTGCTGTGTTGCCTGATGTACAAACGTAAGTCCAGCACTGATGTGGGCAGCTGAGAGCTTGATGCGTTCCATCATTTTAATTCCTTCGAGGGAATCCACCCTACTCTTCAAGCTCCCATAAATACCCATCAGAATGCTGAGTTGGCACCAAATTTCTTCACTCTCTCTGGGCACTGAACAAACGCAAAGGCATCCCCCTATACTGTATATATCCTGTTCCAGAAAGATTAGTAAACATTGCACAAGTTGCACATTTTGTTATGCCATAATTCATAGGAGAATCATTCCTTTGGTTCTCTCCCGAGCCACAGCACTCTCACTACTTTGTGCCCACTTCTTTGCTGCTCTAGTCTGCATGATTTCCATTTAAATATAATTTAATTGATTAACAATGAAAATTAAAACTTAATTTAACTGCTTCACTGACCATACTACACTAAGATAATCCATACCTAAATACAATGATACATATTACGCTATCAAGTTTACATCATACCTTATACTATCAATTTCAAGTTATACAATATGCTATACCATTAAGTCTCCACAATTTTAAATTAGTCATATCCTTATTAAAATAAAATTTCTTAGTTAAAAACAAAAAAAGTAATAATAATAATAAAGTAAAATAAAAATATGCCAAACTACATGATTACAACCTTCAGGCTACTTATTTATCACAATTAAAGCCCTACAATTCCACTGCACTACTAGTTATGTGCTATGATATTTGTGCCAAAACACCGATACAAAAGCACTACAAATAAGAAGTCATAATTTACAAAATCTCTAGCTAAATTTAAAAGTAAGCTAACGAACATGACTAGAACTATTAAACTACTTGCCAAACCCAATTTAATATGTTAATTAATCAAAATGGCAGTAGTAAAATTTTCCAAAAATTATCTGTTCCCAAAAATTTTAAATTTGTCTGCACACTTTGTAATCTCATATCTAATTATTATTGTTTTGATAAATACATACTAAAATAGATAGATGGTTATGTGTGATGTCTTGCAAATACTACTGCTTATTTTTTATATCCTTTTATTCTTTTCCATAGAGTACTGATTTTTAGCCTTTTCTGAGTAATGGATCACATTGGGATAGAATCTGGTAGAACATCAAAATAAAACTTTCTCTTCATGAATGGAAACCAAAAACACTCAAATTAAATTAAACCAAGGGAATTTGTTTTCAGTACAAATAGAATATTTTTATTTTATGTGCATCATCAAAATAGTAAAATACAATAAGTGTTACTTTTTTAGTAGGACACATCACAGAAAACTTGGCCAATGCTCATATAACACTGGTTGAAAAACATTAGTGATTTGTTTAAAAGGCAAAAAAAAAAAAAAAAAAAAAAAAAGAAACCCTACTTACCTTTAACTGTAATATTTTTACTAATTGTACCCATGTCTTGCTTTGACCCTTTGGATGCTAACACCAGCACTCCAACTCTCACAATACCAGCATGGGTAAAATTATATGACACAATATCATTTCCTAGAAAATCTTTACCATCAACATTCCATATATAGAATAAAGTTGCATTTCTCAAGAAACCACTAGGATCATTAAGAGTCACTGTAATATTTACTGGGCGATCAGAGGCTATAAAACTGACATCATCATGGGGCAATCCATCTTGATGAAATGTAATTTTTCCTGTAAGTCCATCTGTTTAAGAATTATGGGAAACAGTTTAAGATATGCTATCCAAAAGTCAAAGTTTCATATTTTTATATTAAATAATTATAATAAAATAATATAAATGAAAGAAAAACTCATAAGAACTAGGTAAATTTTAAGTAGCAAACAGTTAAAATAAATTTCTTGCTATAGAAAAACTTGTCTAAGGAAACCTAGCCATCCATATAAAAAGGGTCATTCAGATTGATGAATGAACTTCAAACATAAGTTTATGATATGTCTATGTCTGGGATTTCCAGCTGAAGTCTACCATAACAGTGTCTTATTTTTAACTGGAATCAATGTTTTATTTTAAAAAGCACTAATTTAAATAAATGCACTTAGCTTATTCCCATTCAAAAATCCATATGAAACTGATAGTTATAATAATAATAATAGATAAATAAATGAAATCTGATCAAAAAATTGAAAGACCATTTTTCTAAAAAAAATTGTAGTGTATATGCAACATTTTTAAAAGCAGTATAGACAGAAAAGCATAACACAGTAATATTATTTTCTCAAACTAAAACAAACTGTGAGTTGGCTGAGTTCTACTATTGAATTCTTGTTGGATGATTGGAATGTCATCAAATCTTTATCTTTTCAGCTTCATCTTGAGTTTGGGAAAGAGAAAAAAAAATCACATGGGGCAAGATCAGGTGAATATGGAGGGTGGAGCTACTACAGGATTGTTTGGGTCAAAAATTCTTGAATGGAATTACAGTGTGTGCAGAAATGTTGTAAAGAAATCATTCACCATTTTCAAACAGCCGGTGGCGTTTTCTCATAACTAATTCTCTTTATAATAAACCTGACCATTTTAAACAAATTCATAATGAAAGATAGAATGTTGAAGAACACTGGCAACACTGTTTTTCCATTTTACAAAACCTGTCATACTTTTTTTTTGTTTTTTGTACAAGGCAAGTTTGGCTAGTTCCACTGAGATCAGTGGAACTTTGTTTCAGGATCATAACTGCATACCCATATTTAATTACTAGTATCAGTGAAATTTCCACCCTATTTTTCAACTCCTCACACAGTTCTCAATGACAGTGAATCTTTTGGTCATCATTCAACAATCTGGAACAAATTTTACAGACACCTGACATGTAAAAGTTTTTGGTAAAAATGGCCTAGCACAAGGCGATTGATTCCCAGTACAACAACAGTTTCAGATGGTTAATTCCTGATTACAACAAATTATTTTCAAGCAATTTGGCAAACAATTCATTACTGCTTGAAGGTGGATCTAAAGACTGGTTATCTTCAATAGATTTTTAGCCATTTTGGAAACATTTTGCCTATAATCAGCAAGTGATGCTTATTTCCTAATGCTGTTATGAAAATCAGTTATTGCACTTTTTCAAAATTTTATAGCACTTTTTATGTGCTATAAAATTTGTTTGTTTACATTCAGAATTAAAACAATAGAATCAATTAAAAAAAAAACTGTTGTTTTATAAAAGCTGAAATTCAAACAATTTTCATATCAATAAAGGATTACAAAAATCTTAACAAGGGTGTGATTACTCCTCACTGCTGTCCACAAGATTAATCAAGAAGGATATTACATAATAAATCAGATTCTAGACGACAAAATTCAAATATAAGTCCAACCCTCCAATAACCTGACATCTGCCTCTCCAAAGTATCCCAAATACTTTCTAGTGCCCAGGTCTGTAGACTGTCAGACCACTTCATTCCATTCTTTAAATATCTGCTTGCAAGAAATTCAACCAAGTGCCAAGAAGAACTACAATATCTTTGATATAAAGTAAACAAGGACTAAATCCACTCCCCAAAGAGCCTCTCAAAAGGTTCTAAGATTCTCTTCTATATCAGTGAGCTATCAAGATTTTGCCCTCAGAGATATAGAGGGGACACGTGGCAATTAATGATGCCTCCATTATTTCCACCATCAAATCTTTTCCTCCCACCTGTATTGATAATCACATACAATTATCAATACATACTTGATTGCCATACTCAAATATTAGTATGGCAATCAAGTTCCTAGGCTAATGCTGTTACAGTCATGTTCGACGAGTCTGAAAATAAACAGAAGTGGTATGTTGTACTTCAAAATTCTTTTTTTAACAGGCAGCAAAAGCCTGTGGCTTCCTTGCACTATATGGCAAATACTATTACTATTATTATATTATATTATTAATGTAAGAAAGATTGGATCTCGCCATGATGCCAAATATGAAGTTTGCTGAGCAGTACAGATGGGCTGCCAAGGCAGGTCATGGAGTCTTGTCAATGATATACAGGAATTTTGCTAGCAAGGACAGGGAAGTGATTATCCCGTTATACAAGGCAATGATCAGGCCACACCTAGAGTACTGTGTACAGGTCTGAAGGTCTCATTTTAGGAAGGTTGTAGAGTTGCTAGAACGAGTACAAAGAAGAGCAACAAGATTGGTGAAGGGAACAAAGGGGTGCTATTACCAAGAAAGGCTTAAGTTCTGAAAATTGCAGTGCCTGGAGAGTAGGCACCTGCGAGGTGTTCTGATTGAGGTGTATAAGGCCTTGAATGGGTTGAGCAAGCTGAATGCTGATGGGATTCTTCCTCTTGCTCAGACTAAGAACCTGAGGGGGCACAGCTTCAAATTGAAGAAAGATAGTTGTAGAATGAATTTGCCTTTGGCCAGTGGGTAGTTGATTGGTAGAACAGGCTTCCATCTTTTGTTGTGGAAGCTAATAGCCTAAATAAATTTAAGGCTGAGCTCTACAGGCATTTGGAATGAATGGAGGGGTGAAATGGGAGGGGTTTGTTTTTTTTTTTTTTTTGGCTGATGCTGCATCAGCTCGCTTTTTTGCATCGTATGCCTCTACTAATACTAGTAATAATAAATTATATACAACATTTAAGACAACTATTTATTTTAAGAAGGATTTCATAAAGAAATGCCACTGCTTTATTTAAGTATACAGAAATGTGGTATGATACTGATAATATATTGACTTTTACAACACAGGAAATAATCTTCATAATAAAGAAAAGAAAAAAAAAAAATCAACTTGCCTGTTAAAGTAAATGATGTATAGTTAGAGGCAATCACTAGAGGAAAATCCAGCACTGTAACTTTCATTTGATAAGTACCTGGCTTATAGTGGCTAGCAGTATAAACCCTTGAGAAAACAGCACTGTTTGATCCATGAAGTGTGACTTCCCCACCTATTCCTGTATTGTCTTTAAATACAAACTTGCATTCACGTACATCTTGATCTTTCAACACTGCTCTAAACGTGAGCTGAGAGCCCACAATGGCAGGGCCATTATTTGTAACCAACAACAGGGGGGATCCTGAAAAACAGGTTTAAATAAAACAAGTTTTAAATCAAAAATGTCTATTAATAACATAGTACAGTGACAACATTACATAATTAGACTAAAAGGTATTAAAAAGTTCCATTAAAATATATTGTACAGTAAGATCTCAAAATACACAGTTCTGTTTGTACATGACTGACTGATTCATATTTGTTTATGTTCATAACTTGCAGTTATAGCTCGTCTTGTTTAGTAATGGCAGTAGGTGATATATCAGAGGGTAAAAAAAAGTTATGGAAAGGGAAGACTAATATAATGTTTAAATAGCATGTTGCAAAGGTTATCCTGATTAAACCACTAGAAATAAAAACACTTCAACTAGTGCAGGGTAGGCAATCTATTTATTACTAATAGAATCTAACAATTGCATGTTTAGCAGATGTTTTCTCCTTTAAGAAGAAGAAAACTTTTTCAGCAACTACAAAATTCAAAATAAAATGGTTTACCTACTAATTTTTAATCTTATTTTTACTTTTATCTTTAACTTAAACTAATCTAAACAAAGTGTCAACAAAATTAATGAAAATAATACTATTAATTAATGCTAAGTTAACAACTTGTATATCCTGAAGCAAGGTACCAAACTGACAGACTATTTGTCACGTGGTTACAGCTATAGATATAGCTTTGACTAGGTACTTAGGTCTCACATTTTATTTCACTGACTGAAATAAATCAGGATTAACTTTACCTAATCAGTCATTCATAATTTCAGCTAATTGGTACTTAATACCCAATAGTTAATCCTGATTAATTTTAGCCGATCAAATTAAATGCATCACCTGTGTCCAAAGTACCTAGTCAAATATATACTACATATAAAGATGTAATCACTTATGAGAAATATATTTCTGTGGTCAACTTCAGGAATATAAGGGGTTACCTTAGTATTAATTAATATTATCATTTTCGTTAATTTTGTTGACAACTTTTGGATGGATTAGTTTATATTAAAAATTAAGATGACCGAAAATCAAAAATTAATTAGGTACCACCATATTTTTAATTTTATAATTTCTAAAGAAAGAGAAAAAAAAAAGTGTATAAAATATACATATAATATATATATGATTATTAGATCTGTTAGTAATAGCCTTTCACGGCTATTACTAAGAGATCTAACAAGCAAAATGCTTTTATTTCAAAAGATTGGGGAAGGTCGATGCCATAGCAGATGCACAGTATCGGCTTTTCATTCAGAGAAGCAAGAAATCTATGCTTGAACTACGTGATACCTTTCGATTAATAACAATAATGTGTCTAAAGATGAACTAAAGGCATACCCTTTATGAGGATAGACTCGTTCTGACTGTACTTTAAGATTTATGTACATTCAATTTACACAAAGTAAATACACATGTGCATGGTTCAGAGGAATTTGCCTAGTTTTACGTTAATACAATAGTTTTCTATAAGGGGAACCCAAGAATTCTCACTTAGGCATGAGTATACAAGGAAGTAACCCTCACTTACTTTAAAACCCTACAGTACTTCATGTTCAAGTGTGATGGTGCCACACCAATTAATTGAATATAGTACAAATACAAATGAAATAAGACTGTTGTAATGTGGCATGCACTTTGCCATGCCAACAAAAACATTTTGCACTACAACTACATTGGTCACTCAGCTCAAACTAAAAGCACCATTAAAGAAAGTTTTCTTTGGCGATGATCAAAAAGGAACCAATACTAAAGCAATTAAGACGAAAATAACACAATAATGTAACTGTTTTGAATGATTTTCTGGTAAGACCATTACAATTATCAGTCAACTGCTGGTAAGACCAGCAGTTGACTGATAACTGTAATTCAATTTAGAAAGCTAGATTAGTTTTTATGTAATCATGAGTTCTTATATAATCTGCTCAATTAATTTTTTATAATTAATATTTTAAGCAAAGACAAATTATCATTTATTTTTATTAACACAAGATTTTGAAAACATTATTAGAGAAATTTTCTTAAATCTGTTTTTATGGGAAATAATCAAATACAACAAAATTATAGGTTTCTAAATTTGAGATGTTTATATCAATATAAGATATTAATAGAGCCATTAGAAAGAGACTCAGAAAGGACATAAGATTTAACACAAGAAAAGTAGAACAAGCATTAAGGGAAAACAAAGGACTTAAATCAGCAGCCATGAGCAGTAATACAGAAAGACAAATGATACTGAAACTGAAGAATAGCAATGGTGTACTTATAAATAGCAGAGAAGACTAGTATAGAGAATTATACAAGGAGCATGGGAACGATTTCAGCAGTGGGGAAGATGGATCACAAATTAGTAACACATACGACATACCTGATATCCTTTCTGATGAGGTAGAACATGCGTTGAAGAAAATGAAAAATCAGAAAGCCCGGGGGGGGGGGAAGATGAAGTTACTGTAAAGTTGTTAAAAGTGAGAGGAAGAGACATGACACAGAAACTGGCAAGACTCTTCACAAAATGCATTAGAAAAGGAGTGACGTCTAAGGAGTGGAATAATGCAATCAGTTTTGCTGCATAAGAAAGGAGATAAATCAGAAATTGGAAATTATAGACCAATTAGCTTGTTATCCCACATCTACAAGTTGTTCACAAGGGTCATTACTAACAGATTAGAAAGAATACTTGATGAGAATCAACTGAAAGAGCAAGCTGGCTTTAGGATAGGATTCTCAACTATGGATCACCTTCATGTAATATTACAGCTAATGGAGAAAGCAAATGAATATAAACACCATTATGCCTGGCATTTGTGGATTATGAAAAGGCATTTGACTCCATACAATGTTTCGGGCGCTAGAAACATTGAACAATGTTTCTAGTGCCCGAATACAATGTAATGAGGCAATGTTTCAGGCACTAGAAAGACAAGACATAGATATCCCATATATTATGATTTTGAAGAACATATATGAGAACACTACCTCCTTTATTAGACTAGACAAAGATAGTAGCAAATTTAAAATTGAGAAAGGAGTTTGACAAGGAGACACTATCTCCGAAGTTGTTTACTGCTGCCCTTGAAGAAGCTTTCAGAAGATTGGACTGTTGGAAAGGAGTCAATATGAATGGAGAGTACCTAAACCATTTACAAATTGCAGAAGACATTGTGATCATAAGCCAAGATCCCAAAGAAAGAGAGGAAAAATCTTAATCAGTTATGCAGAGTTAGTAAGGATTTTGGACTAAAGATGAATATTACTAAAACAAAAGTAATGATGAACAAGTGTGGGTGCGAGAGTACATGTGAACAGGCGAAGTTTTTATGGCTCCAGCAAATAGAAAAGTTTTTGCTTATTTATTGACTTAAATTGGAATGTTAATTTATTTTTTAGAGTTGCTTTATATTCCTAGTAACAATACTTTAGTTTAAATTGAATTTAGACAGAAATTTTGTAGGTTATTACTTAGTATCGGTAAGGGTATCAAATCTATGTGTGGACAGGTTTTGCAGCTCCCGCAAATGAAAAGTTTTTAACTATACTTAGCCGCTTTATTGACTTAATTGTTAGATTAAATTATTTTCTATAAGTACCTTATAGACCTAGTCAAGCTCCGTGGTTTATTTTAAATTTAGATAGCCTGATTTGGAAAGTAAATAATACCTCGTGCCCGTAGATTAACCGTTTGTAACTTGCTGCCATTGTTATAAGATACGTGTGCTAGGGTAAGGTTAAACAGAAAACTAGATAGCAAGTATAGTGGTATCAATTAATCAGTAAAATTTATTAATCTTATTAAATTTCATTGTCAATTGAATTATACTTTAACTAAATAAATATAGCGACCTAGTTATTACAAACGTAACATCATAAATTAATACATATAAGTTGACAGTGGATAAGAAAGTCATATAACGTAAATCTGAGTTAATATTCAATACCGAAATACATATATATACTGTTATAACTGCATTTGGATATAGATTTAGGGTTATATTTTGTATTGGAATTTTACTGAACTTGAATAGAAATCATGACTCAGACCAGAGCAGCAAAGCAAAAGGCTCAAACTAGTGGAAGTGCTGTGACTCAGGGGAGAACTGAGGGGAACAGTTGTCCTCTGAATCAGTCTTTTTAAATGCACTGTTGTTTGATGTTTGTGGAGCAATCAAAAACGGGACATGATATTGCCAAGAGGAATGTCTTTGTGTGTGTGTGTGCGATGTAAGGAGGGCAAGAAAATCAGGCACCAACTCGGCATTGTTATGGGCTTATATGAGAGCTTGAAGGACAAGGATGCCCTCAAAGGATTCAAATTGAGGGGGCCATCAAGCTCTCAGCTGCCCACATCAATGCCAGAGCTTGCACTTGAACATCACGCAACACAGTGGCAATACCCAAGGCAGAATTTGCTGGTCCCAAAGGAACTAGTTGTTGTAGGTGACTATTATCAGGGAAACAGGGAACATATTGTGCAAAAAGGATAGGTGGAACAGGACCAGGGCATGTCTACCAGTGGCAAAGGTCATGACGTTTTAGAACAGATATCATCTTTTAAGGGCACAAAAAGTGATATTATTGTACATGTTGGCACTAACGATATTAAGAGTAGGAAACCGACAGAATTACTTAACAAGTACAAGACAATGCTGAAAAAAAAGCCGTGGGTTAGGGTTGAATTTGAAAGTGTCTGCAATTCTGCCCAGACACGACAGGAGGGAGTATATGATGAGAGCCTTGTCGATCAATTCGGCCCTGGAGAGATTGTGCAAGGCTCAAGGGGTAGAATTTTTCTCAGCCTGGTCTGTGCTTGTTAACAGGAGAGACTGCTTCTACAGGGATGGGATACACTTAAATAGAAAGGGTGCAAGAATATTTGCTGATACTATCGAAGCAGAGTTAGGTGGGTCGGAAAACTGCTAGCTTGGGGGGATACACAGACTAATAGATTAACAGTAGCCACTGGCAGCGGTAAAAGTGATTCTTACACTACTTCTATTGAAATGCAATTGGGCAGCAGCCTGGAAAGCAAGGCAATGGGAATTTCCAGGACTGCTGGGAGTCATAGTGGAACAAGTAAATACATGAACTGTGTTAGGGTAACTAAGAGAAGAAACAGGTGCATGTATACTTGCATATACACCAATGCTAGGAGTATAGTAAATAAATTCGATGAGCTTGAGGTCAAGACATTAAAGGCAGATATTTCTGGGATATCAGAGACACGGTGTCACACAGACATAAGCAGTGCAGAACTGGAATTTGGAGAGTACAATGTGTACAGAAAGGATAGACAGGAGAGGAAGGGAGGAGGGGTTATGCTGTTAGTTAAGAAACACAAAATCTAAGGAAGTGCATCCAATTGATGTTGGTGGACAATGCAATGTTGAGTCTGTTTGGTGTGACATAAGCACTGGGAAAGGAAATATGAGAGTAGGTGTGTGTTATAGGCCTAATGAATCTGATGAGTATAATGAGCAATTGTGCAGAGAAATAGAGTGGGCCAGTAAATCAGAGAGTCTTATAATGGGGGGATTTTAATTTCCCGGATATTGACTGGAATTTGTGGGTTGGTCACTCACTCACACACACTAGCAAGGCTTTTGTGGATTTAATGGATGATTGTTTTCTACAGCAGCATGTTCAGGAGGCAACTAGAGGGAGTAATTCTCTTGATCTGATTATCAGTAGTGATTCTTCATGTATCAAGAATCTGCAGATAATGGAACCACTAGGTAGCAGTGATCACAGTGTGCTGAAGTGGGATTTTCTCAAAGAGGTAACTACCATCAAGGGTTTTTGCTTTCGTAAAGGTGACTACAGTGGTGTGAGACAGTATTTAAATTCTATACGGTGGAACCAACTGATGATGTTACCAACAGCAAATTCAAAATGGGAAGCATTCAAAGAATTAATCTTGGAAGCCACTAGGCTGTTCATACCAACAAAGAAATATTTTTCAAGATTTAGGCCTAAATGGATGTCAGATGAACTAATTAGACATGTGGCAGAGAAGAAAAATGCGTGGGATACATATAAATTAACATGTGACACAGAAGCCTATGATAGATATAAGCTGGTCTGTAACCAAGTTACAAAGGAGGTTAGGCAGGCGAAGGCAGATTACAAGAAATTTTTGGCAAAGGATGCAAAGAAACACAGCAAAGAGTTCTTTACTTATGTAAACTCTAGAAGGAAGGGGATGAATCAGATTGGCTCACTTGATATTGATGGTTCAACTGTTGATGATCCTGCTCAGGTAACTAACAAACTAAATGAATATTTTGCATCGACATTCACACATGAGGAGTTATTCAGGGAGGGGAATGCCAGAAGTTTACTCAACTCTAGCAGTAAGCTAGATAATCTTGTAATAACTGAGAGTAAAGTGGAGGAGAAATTGTTGAAGATAAACACAAGAAAGGCACCTGGGGTGGATGGAATCTATTCAGTTATATTAAAGGAGGCTGCAAAGAAAGTAAGCAAACCCTTAGCCATTATGAGAGCTTTCCTGGACTCAGGGAGGCACCCATGGACTGGAGATGTGCAAATGTGACCCTGATCCACAAAGGAGGTCAGGGCAGGACATTGAGTCTTGTCAATGATATATATATGAATTTTGCTAGCTGGGACAGGGAGGTGATAATCCCATTATACAAGGCAATGGTCAGGCCACGCCTAGAATACTGTGTATAGGTCTGGAGGCCTCATTTTAGGAAGGATGTAGAGTTGCTAGAACAAGTACAAAGAAGGGCAACAAGATTGGTGAGGGGAACAAAGGGGTACTCTTAACAAGAAAGGCTTAAGTTCTGCAAATTGCAGTGCCTCAAGAGTAGGCACCTGCGAGGTGATCTGTTTGAGGTGTATAAGGCCTTGAATGGGTTGAGCAAGCTGAATGCAGATGGGATTCTTCATCTTGCTCAGACTAAGAACCTGAGGAGGCACAGTTTCAAATTGAGGAAAACTCAATTTGAAAACTATTCTACAACTAAATAATTAGTTTTAGAATAGATATGCGGAAATTTTCCAGCAGGGAGTTGATTGGTGGAACAGGCTTCCATCTTTTGTTGTGGAAGCTAATAGCCTAAATAAATTTAAGGCTGAGCTGGACAGACATTTGGAACGAATGGAGGGATGAAATGGGATGGTTTTTTTGGCTGAAGCTGCATAAGCTTCCTTTCTTGCATTGTATGCCTCTACTAATGCTAATGCAGCTTAATCATTGCCCTATCCAAGGGGAAAATCATGTCTTTATCCCTACTGGCAAATTTATTGTATTTCACTGTAAAACAAACCATGAGTACTGGCAGTCTGTCCACACTGCTCAGAGAACTTCAGAGCTGGCTGCACAATTACCACTAGGTCTTTCATTCATTACTGCTCTCAGTATGTTATAACACAGCTAGTACAGCTGGAATTGCTGCTCCCTGTATGAAGTATCTTGAATTTGTCAATTATTAAACATCAATTGCCACTTCTCAGCCCACCCTTCTAAAAAGGATCTAGAACTGATATATCTTGTTGCAGTAGCATACCCTGATTAGTATGATTAACTACCTGATAACTTTCGTATCATTTGAAAACTTATAGACATTAAGCCTGATATGCTTCAATATCATTAATAAATATAGAAAATACAGGCCCAGCACTGTATACTGGAGGACTCCACTAATAACATAGTCCAAGAAGAGCAATGCCCACTGATAACCACTGTCTTCTTCCACTCAACCATCCCTTTATCCATAGCAGCAACTTGCCCTACTGCTCAAATTTGTATAGCAGTCTTTACATGCAATAGTATCAAAAGCTTTTCTGAAATCTAAATATATGTCAAAATTATTTTTATATTCAGTTCCTTTGTTACTATGTCATAGTATCCAATCAGATTGGTCAGACAAAAATCACCCCTTAACAAATCCATGCTGTGATGCAGAAAAACTGTATTCCTGTCTAGATGGTCCTGCCTTACTTCCTTAACCAGTAACTTAATTAGTTTTCCTGGAAGAAGTCAAGCTAACAGGTCTGTAATTATTCATATCTCCCTTTGATCCAACTTTGTGAATTAGGGATGATTTCAACATATAAGTCTATAGGAATATCCCATGAATCCAGGATGCTGTCATTATATCGGCTTAAGGTTTGTGACCTTCTTTTGCTGCAATCTTTAATAACTGGCTGTATCCCAGCCAGCCTCCAGGTTCTTTCTTTTTTTTTTATGTTTATATTCCCATCTGACATTCCCATCATCTATCAGCACCCTGAGCATAAATATCAACAGTTAATCCCTTCACATCTAGCGGACCAATGCAATTCAACCCCTTCCTTCTACTGTTTATATTAGTAAAGAAGTCTGTTTCTTTTCTTTGCTAGAGCCTTCTCGTAATCTTCTTACCTTGCCTAACCTCCTTTGTGACTTGATTACAGACTAGTTTATATCTACCATGGGCTTCTGTAATACCCAATAATTTATATGCATCCCATACACTTTTCTTCGCTGTCATAAGTCTCATCAGTTCAGCTGACATCCATTTTGGTCTATGCCTTGAACTGTATCTCCTGGTGGGCATAAAATGCATATAGCTTCTACAATAACATCCCTGAATGATTCCCATTTGTAATTTGCTATTGGTAACTTCAATTTGTCCCACTGCATAGAATTTAAAAACTCTGAGACTGCAGTAGTTACTTACATGAAAGCAAAAGCCCTTTCTCTTGCCTTTGACAGTAGTTTTCACATCATTAGTACCAGTGTGTGCAACTTTTTTTTTTTGGCTTATCTCCAAAACATAGGAGCGATTGTCCAGTCAAGTTCTATGATTGGCTGATTACTGGGAATGTGTAATTTACCTCATTTTGTCAATATTAAATTTACCTCATTTTGTCAATATTGATTAGATGCAAATTAACTTCTGAAATGAAGTGAATTTGGGAAATGAGAAATTATCTTCGGGAAATGAGAAATTATCGTGCTGCGCTAGGTTATTCTGTGTTGTTATTCCGTGTTCATGGTTTGCAAAAGGATGGATGTAAGACACTGTAATTCAATGGTGTATGAATGTGAATTTTATAGCTTCTGAATACAAGTGTTTTCAATGTGGATGTTTGATGAAGTGTACCAGCCACCACTGTGAGGCCTCTCAGGCAAGTTTTTTTTTTGTTTTCAAGTTGTTTCTTGACGATTCGATTTTTTTTTACAGTAACTTCATGAGTTGTTAGTATCAAGTTCTCTTTATATTAGCGGGGTCAGCAGCTCCCAGGAAAAAAAAACAATCTGTTGACATGCATGAGCAATTCTCATGGTTAATGCACAAGAAATCGTCTAGTAATGTACAGACGAGAAGAATCAGTGGTTGTATGTGGTGTTAATTTTTGTTAGTTGTTTAAAAAAAAAAATTTGCTGTTTCTTTTTCTTCATTTCAGCTCCGACATACTGTGATGTCATGTGACATCCACGAGTAACATGCGAACGTGGAGAGGGGAAAGCAGTGAGTGGGAGCTGCTTTGATCGGCTCATCACTGCCTTCTTCCTCTTTTTCTCGCCAAAGTACAGGGTTGTATCACGTTTTGGAATATAACCAGCTTTTGCACACTTAAAAGGTAATAACTGCTCTGCAATATAAACATTTGCCCCTGGCAGGCACACCACGGTCCTATTCCACCTATCTTTTTGCACAATATATTTCCCTGACAATAGCTACTTTCTGTGGGCCAGACTATCTGCAGCTGGGGATGTCATTGCTGTCTGATGCAGGAGTGTGTGTGTGTGTGTGTAGCAATGAGCTAGGCAGCTGAGTACCTGTGGTCCCTCATTTTAACTCCTTCAAGAGCATCAACCCTGTCCATTCCCTTTGGGTGTATTGTCCAACAACAGATTGCACTGCAAACCTGCAATGTTTTTAGTTTAAATTTAAATTAAAAATACCACTCTAAGCTAAAAGGTATGCGAGTGCAATAATAGCACTATTCCCTGGTTATGCAAGAATGGTGCATACCATGTTATAAAATTGTTATTAAAATCGCATTATTATTGTTATAAATTTAGTTTCTTGGCTTTAGTTTTAGACAAACCAAAGTTTGTACAGTGGCATCATTATTGTAACATCTTGTGTGAAATCTTTCACAAGTTGCCTTCCCCATACTTCAAATGAGTAACACTTACCTTTTAGAAAAGACTACTGTTACTTATTTTCAGTTAAGTTATTGGTTGGTTTTTTTTTTTTTAGGAGCATTAGCAACTAAGGCCATATTGCTCCGGGGATATGTAGTGGTCATTCCGTGACCTTTCCGCATCCTCCGTATTTGGTGGCTCACGGGCTCGAACCCCAGTCTAATCAAGAAGCATGTGCTACACACTGCTGCTCCTACCCACCTGGCTATTACTGTTAAGTACCACCACCCAGACAACACTGTTTCGAAACTATTTGGCTTCTCATCAGTGAGTGCATATTCAGGGTATAAGGATCAACGACCCAGCTGCGACTTATACACAATGAGAGACACCAAAAGGTGGCTTCTTAGACTAATATATTTTAGGACAGAAAGCTTCAAATTATGTAAAATTCAGATTATGAGATTGGTCAGTACATTCGCATCATTTCTATATAGTTGAACTGTACAAATGAAGTTGTACAGTGGCATCATTATTGTAATACCTCATATTGTGAAATCCTTCACAATATGAGGTGGTACTCAAATGAAAATAAGTAACAGTTGCAGCATATGTTGTTGTTGTTGGGTTTTTTTTTGGCGCAAGAGCTACTTTGGCCATATTGCGCCTTGCAGCATATGCCTCTTCTTATTATTACTAGCCATATAGTGCAAGGAAGCCTAAGGCTTATGCTGCACCAGCTAAAATAAATTTCCAAGTTACCCTGAGAGAGAGAGAGAGAGAGAAGTAAAAGGGAATCACCAAGAAAGATAAGAATGATGATATCCAGCTCAGGACTCTGGCTGTGCCAAGCCCATACTCATCAGATCTGAGCCCCTGGGGATGCTAATGTTAATAGTAGTCTTCTTGTTTGTTATTTGGTTTTTAGGAGCATTAGCAACTAAGGCCATATTGCTCCGGGGATATGCGGTGGTCATTCCCTGACCTTTCCGCAACCCCCCCGTATTTGGTGGTCACAGGCTCGAACCCAGATCTAATCAAGAGCCGTGTGCTACGCACTGCTGCTCCTGCCCACCTGGCTACGGAGGCACCTGTAGTCTTCTCTGGTGTGTTACTTTTCTGCTAGTCGCAATGATCGATGGGAAGACGTACCAGATTGTAAAAGGCGAACCATTAGAAAAAAAAAAAAAAAGATGCGCATACCAAATATCTAAATGTGAAAATAACACAATGTCTGTACCCAATTCAGAAAACTTGTTTATGAAAGTGTGTTGCATGGATAGAAACACACAGATCTTGCTGCACAATGCCTAAAAATATGTAATAATAGAGTTTCAAGTTTCCTACGTTAAATGTTTATCTTTTTAAAAACCGACACCAGAGGTTCAAGTGTTAACAGAAAATATTTTCCATTATGAAAATCCAATCCAAGCTACTTTTTGTAAAACGCCGCTTACCTTTCACTAAAATCACTATCCACAATAGACCAGCGAAAACACACCAAATCATATTACCGTATTCAAGGGGATTTACTGTTCGTTAACCGCAGTATACCATACAATCAAATTTTACCAAGATTACAATTCACACATAAAAAAAAGCTAATAAAAGTAAAACCGAATGACAACAGAATTGTCCCCCACATGATTCTTATCAAACAAACATTGAAACGTAAGAGGCATGTGATAACTATACTAAAATCTTGCTTCATAACACAAACATGATAGACAGTTCAGCAACTAATAAATCTAAAAATGAAAACAGCTGTGATAATGCTGTGAATATCCCGATTTAAAAGAACTCATGATAACGATTCTACCAAATAACTTTCTTATTCAAAACCAAAACTAAAAATACGTGAATAGATTGGGTGAAAACTTATAGTTATAACCTCAACCCAGATTGCTTGAATTGCACAAAAATTTCTTACGACTATTAAAATCAAGATAAGTCAAAAACAAACGAAGAATCGGTAATATTTATACATATTTTGAGTCTAATTTCAATTTAATTATAATTGTTATATCTAGATAACGGATATATCTAATTTTTAATATCTAGTAAAATGGTATTATTTTTGTCGCTTTGTTGACTACTGTCTAAACGAAAGAAAAAAATATTCTATCCCCATTTAGGCTGCTTATAATTGGACTAATGAATTCCATACTAGGGTGTTACACCCACTTTTGTAAGGGGCGGACTTCTAGAATGTCAGTTCAACTTCGCTTCGTATCTCTCTGTCACACAAGTGACTGTTGTCATGTAATGCATTCATAGGTGTCCAAAACACCTTAAAGCCACTGTTTATTTGGTTGACCCTAGTGCAACTTGCAACGTGAATGCAATCTTGGCACTGATAATTATCTCTGTAATAATGCTGAGACAGCGGATATCCCAAAGATGAATTAACATCATATCCAATCATTGTGAGATATGAAACTTCTTTTATTTTGTTTCTGTATATTATTATTATTTTTACTCCGTTTTTGAACAAAGGCAACTAAGGCTATAAGGTATTATTCATTTTGTGTGTAAACTGAGAGGATTCTGTGGCAGTTTTCCTATTTTCTCGATGCAAAAAGACGACTTTCTGGCAGAGGAGGAACGGAACCGCCTAATTCTCGATCCAAGATCGTCTATCCGGTCATGACGTGAAAATAGCCGATGAAAATCGTTTCGTCAGACATATGAAAATGCGCTTGCTGTAAATTATTCTAACCTTTAGTCTAGGGCCTAGATAGCTCAAGAATATGGACGATAGTATACGCTAGTTTATCAGGGTAGATTATGAATCAACTACCATAAAATTCCTTAGGATCTCGTCCAACACGAACAGCACTACTATCAAGGGTTCTCGTCTAAAATGAACAGCAATTTGCCAGGTTGCAAATATCCAACATATCGAACCTGAGTCTACAACACAATTCAAACTCACTCAGTTGGTCTGCATTACTCAGGCAGAACCTCGTGGGTAGCCCAGTTAGAATAATCACTGTCCTCCCAAAACCGAGTGGAAAAGAGCTGAGTTCGAATCCAGTTAATGATCCGAGGAATTTTTACGAGTCTCTTTCACGACGTGGCTGTGTTAGTTGTTCTCAGGAGAGGGTATCACATTTTTTTTCTCTCGAAAACTCTGATTTTTCATCCAGTAAACAGCAAATTGACCACAGAACACACGCAATTAACAGACAAATTATATACAGCGCAATATGGTCTAAGTTGGCGCACCTAAAACCCTACAACCCACCAAGCAACCATTACTCAGGCATATAGTCTGAGCATCTTAAATGCCTATTCAATAGATGGGCATAAAAATATTTGGTCTTTTCCTTTTTTCACCTAATACTTTTCACATTTCAATGTGACACCAATTTTTGTTTCATAGTTATAGTCAATTGCTCATTTGAGTATATCATCATTATGTAGCAATATGAAAATTTAAAGCACTTCTTTCAACCCTCTCCCGTGTGCATCACGGGAGAGGGTTGAAAGAAGTTGGTTGAAGAAGTTGGTTCATGTTCCTGAATTTGAGAAACCTAGTACAAACGGCATCAGCTTGTTGTGTGTGGACAAGAGAAATGAAAAAAAAACAGAACTCATTTTAGGAAGGATGTCGATTTGCTTGAGCGTGTACAGAGAAGGGCAACAAGATTGGTGAGGGGAATGAAGGGATCCTCTTACCAAGAGAGGCTTAAGTTCTGCAAATTGCAGTGGCTGGAGTAGGCACCTGCGCAGTGATCTGATTGAGGTGTATAAGGCCTTGAATGGGTTGAGCACGCTGAATTCTGATGGGATACTTCCATTTGTTAAGATTACGAACCTAAGGGGGCATAAATTCAAATTAAAAAAAGACAGATGTAGAATAGATGTGCGGAAATTTGCCTTTAGCCTGCGGGTAGTTAATTGCTGGAACAAACTTCCATCTGTCGTTGTGGAAGTTGATACTTGGAATAAATTTAAGGAGGAACTGGACAGGCATTTCGAGGGAATGGTGCGATTTTTTTTTTTTTTTTTTGACTGATGCAAGAAAGCAAGTGTATGAGCTGGATAAGCTCATACACTTGCTTTCTTGCATCACATGCCACTACTACTACTATTACTAACTCGTATTGATACCGGAACACTTATGCATAGCACTCGTTCTTCAGGAAGAGCCTCGTGGGTAGCCGTTGATAGAAACGCTGTCCTTCCCACACCGAGTGAAAAAGACCTCAGTTTGAATCCCGTCGATGACATGTGGAATATTTATGGGCTTTTTTCAAAAGGTAGCTGAGTTAATTGGTCTCAGGCGTGAGGAGAACAGTTCTTCTGCCAGAAAATCTTGGTTTTCGTCAAGCGAACAGGCAAATTGATAAAAGAACGCACGCAATTTACAGACATTATATAAATATTTACAAATATATAAATATTTACGCGCAGCATAGCTTAAGGTTGTTTTACATGCATTGAGGGTATACAACAGGGGAGGCGCATATGTAGGAAACCACCAGTGGCACCTTATCCAAATACTATGCCACTATACAACAGGAGCGCACCCAGAGTGGTTGTTTTCGGGCTTTAGCAACCCAAAGAGACTAGATCAAAAGGAAAATACTGAGTAATTTTCTATAGGTCAATGCACTGGCTCTGATTCTCAGTCTCCCTGAAATACAGTTCCAGAGTGTTCTACTGGTATGCATCAAAAGCACTTTATACAGTAGATGATTACAAACCCCGTGTCCACTTTTTTTTTTTTAATGAAAACCCCAAAATATGAAAGGTATTAGAACCTGTAGTGCTTAGTACAGATTATAAAGTTATTAACCTGTGTGAGTTGAAAGCTGAGAAGGTGAAAGAAGATATTGTTGACATTAGACTTGAATTCCTGTGAAGGGAGATTGTTTCAAAAAACGGAAGCTGAGGGGAAAAATGAGAAAGACTGAAATCGACTAACTCTGCTACGTTGTGAAAAAGACCCATAAAATTGTACTCTTACCAAGATAGGCTTAAGTTCTGCAAATTGCAGTGCCTAGAGACTAGGCACATGAGGGGTGATCTGATTGAGGTATGTAAGGCCTTGAACAGGTTGAGCAAGCTCAGTGCTGATGGGATTCTTCCTCTTGCTCAGATTAAGAACCTGAGGGGGAATGGGCACGCTGGTGCATAAGTAAACGTGCCTTGAGTGACCGGCGTTCAAGCCCGTGACTGCTGAATACGGTGCTGTTTCTTGTATGCTATCTATCTTGTGAACTCCTCTGACCGTTTGGTCGTCCCGGAGTATAAACAGGAAATTTATTTTAACCTCGGGGGCTCACATCTGGTGAGTATGGCCTTGGCACACCCAGGGTCCTGAGCTGGATATCATCATTCTTCCCTCTCTTGGTGATTCCTTTTTACTGCTGACTCTCTCTCTCTCTCTCTGGGTAAGTCAGAATTTTTTTTTTGTTTTCGCTGGTGCAGCATAAGCCTCAGGCTTCCTTGAACCATATGGCTAGTAATATTAATAATAATAATAATAATAATAATAATAATAATTCCTCGTGTCATTGAGGGGTTTCGAACTCAGGTCTTTTCCGGAGTGCGTTAGACGATGATTATGTCGAATGCGCTTGCTACCTAAGAGGGCCTATTTTCCAGTACCCTAAGTGTAGTATTACAGTTGATACGTTAACCAGGGATTATTGCTACACATGTGCAGTACGTTACATTTGTCAACTGAGAAGTGACATGATCAATTGTCACTTTTCAGCCTATCTGCCTAATTTTCATTGATCTTGCTACAGTGTCTAAGCTGGTAGCACAGTCACCGTCCTCCCCATACCGGGTGTAAAAGACACGTGTTTGAATCCCAATCTTAGGTGTAGATTGCAAGGTTTTTCCCCTGGTAACACTGAGGTTTTTCGTCCAGTAAGGAAGGCAAATCGACCAGAGAACACACAGAATTTACTGATATTATACACATGGGAAGTTTAAATTAAATTTCCAGGTGACCCTAATAAAATAGTTTAGTTTTAGATCATGCTGAGTAGCATAACCTCATTGTTGTCATTAGCCATCCTGCCAACCTGTGTCTCATCTGTACTCTTAGACGTTAAGCCTGACATGCCTTCATCAATGTCATTAATAAATATAGAAAACAACAATGGGTCCAGCAAAAATTCCTTTGCCTTAAAACTCGGTGCAGATTATGGTCATCATGTATTTCATTTTCTGTCGTAGATGGAAAATGATATTTTTAAAATATTTTTTTACAAAAATAACATTCTTCAGCGGCAATAGCCACAGGAAGAGTGGATCGTGTCATTTGTAATAACACAATTAAAAAATCATGTTATTTGTAAAGGTAAAAAAAATTCGTGATTTGAAGTCACATTAATTGATGTCAAAGGACGTAGTGTAAAATGACTTGTAACTGTTGAAGAAACTGGATTTCTTCTTCTATTTTATTTCATTAATTAATTTTTGTCAATTTTTAAAGACACGCAGCTTTCTTCTAATTGATTCAGTTGACTTGTAAGGGATCTCTTATTAATACAATTTTTTTTTTAAACGGCAACACCAGAGGTATTAGAAACTATAGTACTTAGTACCGTGCTTGGGTTACAGCTTTAGAATATGAAAGAAGATATTTGTTGACATTCGACTTGAACTTCTGTAGACTATAATTTTCAAGAAATATGTATGTAGGAAGATTGTTACAGAAAACGGCATTTGAATGAATAAACGAGGAAGATGAAAAGTTGGTTCTGTGAGTTTGAAGTTGGACAGTAAATGTATGTTGGCTGGTGGCGGCACGTGTTCGGACTGTTTTGAGAGCGAGAATTATAGAAGCCAATTCAGAAGAACGGTGCCCATGGAAGTATCTGTAGAAACGGCATCAGCAGAAACAGTACGTCTATGACACAGAGAGTGCAGACACTCTATTAGAGAGAGTCATTAATTAACTTAACTGCCCTCTACTGAATGGAATCTAGAAGCCTTAGAGAGGTTTTGGGGGCACAGCCCCAGATATGGAAACAATATATCATGGTACGGCGGATTTGCGATTTGTACAGAGTGAACAGCTGTTTGGAATAAAGTAACGCCGAAAGCGAAAAAGAAAACAAAGTTTTTTAGATGCAGAGGAAGCAATATTTGTAATGTGCTTGTGCCAACAGAGATTAGAAGTCAGGGTAATCCCCAAAAGAGATATATCATTTTGCCTAGAAATCGGAGTGTCACCAAAGATAAGTATAGGAGCAGAAGAATCCTTTTTGCGAGATACAAGACAAGACTGAGTTTTAGAAGGAATTTACTAAAATACAACTTGGTTGATATCAACTGGAGAATTAGCTGGAGATTAGCCCCACTGGAGAATTAGCTGGAGATTAGCATTAGCATTAGCATTAGTAGAGGCATTTGATGCAAGAAAGCAAACTTATGCAGCATTAGCCAAAAAAAGAAAAAGAAAAAAAAAATCACTTCCACTTCACCCCTCTTTTCGTTCAAAATACCTGTCCAGCTGAGCCTTAAACTTATTTAGGCTATCAACTTCCACGAAAAGGGATGGAAGTCTGTTCCTCCAACCAACCACCCGCTGGCTAAAGGCAAATTTCGGCACGTCTATCCTACATCTGTCTTTCCTCAATTTGAATTTATGCCCTCTCAGGTGATTATTCTGAGTGAGAGGAAGAATCCCATCAGCATTGAGCATTCTCAAACCATTCAAGGCTTTATACACCTCTATCAGATCACCTCGCTGGTGCCTAGTCTCCAGACACTGTAATTTGCAAAACTTAAGCCTTTCGTCGTAAGAGCAGTAGCCTCGAAATGTAAGGAAGATTGAATCTTGATTTTCTAGTTACAAAATAATTAAATACATAATTCATTTATCCCCTCTTTCCACATCAACCGTCCATTCAAATTCATTATTGAATTCACTTATTCAAGTTAATTATTATCACGTTCTCACCTACTGCTGCTTTTATTAGCTTTTCGTAAAGTTACAAACGTTCTATCACTTATTGGCATTGATCATTAAACCAACTCCCAACAAATTCTATTACACCAGCGCGATACCATTAAGCAACACTGGTGATTCCTACACATTCAAAAATTACAAACTATTGATTTCTGTTCCCATCGTTTTAAAGTTATATAATTATTGTATAACAATGCGATGATTTTCAGATAATTGTTTTCTACAAATTTCATTTCTGCAATACGATAATGAGCATTCAGTGTAGATACACAATATTTTGTTCGTAGTGAACTGGAAGTTAAATAAAATAAATAAATTTTCTGTTTATACTCCGGGACGACCGAACGGTTAGAGGAGTTCACAAGATATACAGAATACAAGAAACAGCACCGTATTCAGGTGTCACGGGCTTGAACTCCGGTCACTCAAGACACGTGTACTTATGCACCCGCGCGCCTGACCACTAGGCTACGGCGGCCTTGTTGAAATGGCATTGTATCTCATATATTGGCTACCTTCACGACGAGTTGCCATGATATTGCACTACCTCGAAAAAGTAACGCTTCACTAATAGACATCTGTTACTTATTCTGGGCCTTTTATCACCACCACCTAGAATGCACCATTTCAAGGCTTATTGGCCTATCATCGTTGGGCGGATAGTCACCCTGGTGTTGCAATCCAATTTCTGCAATACATAAAATCTGCCATATAACATAAGAATAATGTTTAATTATTGAAACAAAATAAATTATCTGTCATCGTAACGTGACGGTGTAGAGCTCAAAATCTGTCGCTCCCGTTCTATGAAGTCCACAGAATCTTTCTCCTGTGTACTATGAAGTCCTTAAAAAAAAAAAAATTAAAAAACCGCCATCACCACACCCTCCTTCGTGCAACATTAATTAAAAATAAAGTATTTTATTAACGAGATTTCTGTTTGTGAAAATTTCTATTTCGAGCAGTGATTGTAATAGATTTTAAATTCTATCTTCAATAAGTATCGCTTACATTATTGTATTTTTATTATTTTTTTTATCTGATTTTTGATAAAGCCACAACCCCCCAGGGATTCACATCTGGTGAGTATGGGCTTGGCACATCCAGTGTACTATGCTGGATATCATCATTCTTCTCTTTCTTGGTGATTCCCTTCAACTTCTGACTCTCTCCCTCTCACACAGGTTAATTAATTTTTTTTTTCTTTTTTTTTTTTTTGGCTGGTGCAGCATAAGCCTCAGGCTTCCTTGCACCATATTGTTAATAATACTGTAATAATAATAATAAGAAGAAGGAACACCATTCACCTACAGGAATTGAAATGGAAAAATTGTGAATAGATGGAATCGCTACTAGTGGGGTGGCGCTGCGAGACCATTTTCTATCAATATCTAACGACGTTTCTATTTTATTTCACTAAATTTGAAGAAATGGTTCAAGGTGGTAATATCCAGAAAGATAGTGATTCAAAAGGAGACTTGCCAAATAATAATCTTGAATGGGTTTACCTGGGTGAAGAAAATTTACAGTCGTCTGATGGCGGAAGAGGAGGAGGACTGAGAAGTAAAATGATTAGAAAAACTAAAGAAAATCCATTTGTGCCTATAGGAATACTAGCCACAACACTTGCCCTTACATTAGGTTTGTTGAGTATGAAGTCAGGGAACCGTGTAAGATCACAGAAATTGATGAGAGCAAGAGTCATTGCTCAGGGTTTTACTGTTGCGGCCATCATAGTTGGTATGGGTATTTCAGCGTCAAAAGCGGCGCAGAAAACTGACTAATACATATGTTTTTATTGAAAATAGTTTTGCTTTTCTCATTAAATATATTTTAAGGAAACAAACTGCCGTGTCCATCAGTTTTGGTGGGCAAATCGAAGATTGCTAGTCTAGCAATCCTTAGTACTGGGGAACAATTTGAATTGATGGTATGCAATACATGGAAAGAAGACTAAGGCATTTATATTCATAAATGCAAACTTGTAAAGTAAATAATTTTTAAATTGGTAGTGTATTGTATCAGTTAGACTGTGTACAAATAATAAACAGATTTGGAAAACTAGTTTTGTGTGGTACTAAATTTTACCACACTTCAGAAAAGTATGTCATTTTAAATGTTAATGTCCATAAGAAATTATGATCCTTATGGAAGTGAAAACTCTTATGAGGTTAATAATTTCCTTTTGGAACAGATTTTTTAAATGTGAGGTGATGTGCCCTCCTGGCCTTCCAGACAGTATCAGAACTCACTTGATTCTGATGTGACTTCTAGTCTCCGGAATTAAATTTACTGATAATAATAGACAAAATTAAATAGTGAATGGCATGCAGGCTAAAAATGCTTATCCATGGTAAATACTATAAAAAATTATGTTATGGAAAGGATTGTTAATTAAGAATGACAATTAGGTGATTTGAAATGTGCAGTTACTTATTCACTTGCCTTCCAAAAAATAAAAAAATAATAATTCATTTTAAACTTTTCTTTAATTTGAAATCAAGTTGCAATACTTCAGTTTGCATTTTTCTGTGAAAGGATCAATTGAAATTTGATTTTTTTTTCATTGAAATCAAATCACAAACATTTCTTTTCAATTTAAAAAAAAGAGGAGAGAATAATAAATTTAAAGAAATGGAAACCTGAGCACATTTAGAGAATATATATTTTGAATATTTTTCTAATAATGAAAACTAATATTATTCCAAGTTCCTTGAAATATCTCTGAAAGAGGAAACAAAATGTTTTCTGGCATTACATATATGTAAAATCAATTTTATGACAAAAAGAGATGAGAATACATTAATGAAAAATAAATTATGACAATGGCATATCCTGTACATGAACTAGATTTGCAAAAGTAATGGCAATCTATTTGAGTCATGATAGTCCTCTTGTAACCTACATCTGTTTGCCACATATCAGAGTCAGTATTAAATTCATTAATTACATTAATGAGCAATGAGTCCATTTTTTTTTTTTTTTTTATTCTTATGAAGGGATGATATAGAGAGGGGTGATTCCAATCTATTCTAGGCAAGCAAATTGAAAAGAGACTTATCAACAGTAATAACCCATTAAAATATTAGCTTTCTTTTTTAGGGACAGCAATCTATATATATATATATATATAGATAGATCATTCTGAGGGAAAATAGCCAAATTTCAAGATAATGTCAAGGCGGAAAAAACAGTAGACATTATACAGAAACAACTAGAATTGATATATAAATTAAAAAATGTGCAATCTGTAGTTGCTGAATCATCAGATAATTACTAAAATACCATAGAACTGATGAGCAAACAAAACAGTTATTTTCCTTCCATTTTCTCTTTCTTGATGTATACTTGATTGAAATTTTAACAAGATGAAGTCACTAGGTTAAAAACTTTTAAAATCACCTAAATAACACCAAAAGAATATAATAAAAGAGTTAAAGGGTAATCATCCACATGCAGAAAACATGATGTAGGAGAAATATAAAATATTGAACACTAACTCTACATTAAATTTGAATCAAAAAAATTTTATTGAACAGCAGAAACTGCTCTTAAAATTACAAGCCAAATAAAAATACCAGAGATAAAACTATGTAAATTGTGTCCCCACTCCACTAGATTGCTGAACAGTCTTAACATGATCTGTAACAAATATACAAAACCAGCTGTCAGGTCCCCTGCTATGGTGGACCTTGATATGGTAGTTTTACCACCAAATAGTACAAACTATACACACAGCTCTGTCTACTGAATGGACTGCCAGTGTGGTAAAAACTATATAGGGCGGTAGTACAACCAGCAGGATGCCTGCATAGCTGAACTTGCTGGGTGACTTGGGAAGAAACAGTGCAGCATTCACAGCAGCAGCTGAGAGCCATACTTTAACCACAAAACTCCTAAGCTCCTCCATGTCTCACAATCATTCTTGCAATGTAAATTCTTAGATGCTGGAACCATCCAACATAGCCCAGATGCTATCATCAGCAGGAACAGTGGTATATTCATTGTCCCCAATCCTGAATCACTCTCTCCCCAACCTCAGATGTTTTAAAGGAGATACCAGTACCCCTCCCCCTATTCCCATGTCCGAATTATTTCTGCTGGTGGTCCCAAAGAACCAGCTGTTTTAAGGTTCTTTGGCACCAGGTGGTCCCAAAGAACCTTAAAACAGACTTTCCAGATAGCAACTGGTCAACTGAACAAGTCCATTAACATTTATTTTCCCACCATCCTACATGGGTCACTGCATATTCATAGACAGACCAGAGCCAAATCAGCATAATGCAACTTTCTTGAAGAGCTCCAGTGTAGATCACAGACTGCCCAGCTCCCTACAACAGTACAGCTGGGATATACATCTCCCATAGGACATACAATACAAGTATAGCCACTTACAATTTTTCTCCTACTTTGTTTATTGCTGCTGCCATTAAGTCACTGTCTGAAGGTAAATATATCCTCTCCCTAGACTAAAACCTCCAAAATCTGCTGTTGATGGCTGTAATGTATGGTAATCCTCTCTCTCTCTCTCTCTCCTCCTCCCCTTACAAACTTTCTTGCTTGCTTTATTTCAATCTGGTACTGTTGTGTATATAGTTTGTACTATTATTTACCCTGTACTTCTAAGAGTGGTTACTGCTGTTCAATAAATTTTTTGCTCCAGATTTCATGCAGAGTAGTGTTCTATATTTTGTACTTCCTATAAACATCAAAAGACTTCAGTAGCCCTAAAATTTTAATAACCTGGTAATCAGCACATTTAAAAAGTGGTCTGGTTACTGATATTAAAAAAGTATACTTAAAATTTTAGAGCTAAGACTTCGTGCTATGGGAGCTGTGAAGCAATATTGTACAGGGCATAGCCTCAGTTTATAGGTGCCATTCTGCAAAGTGTATTAATCTCTTATTGTAGAGGCACTTTACCACAATTTGCCTTGGTATTGCATCATGCATTTTTGTATAAAAAGCATTGCTACAAATGAGAAGTATATTGCTGTTTATTTAGTTATGGCATTCCCCATATTGTGGTTTTAGTTTAGCAATAAAAAGATCTCAATCTCAAAAAAGACCTCTGATAGACAGTGGGAAACAAAAAAAAAAGTTTGCAGACAGAAAAGAGATATAAAGAAAAGAGAGCCCTGTCAATCAATTCGGCCCTGGAAAGATTGTGCAGGGCTCAAGGGGTAGAATTTTTTTCAGCCTGGTCTGTACTTGTTAACAGGAGAGACTGCTTCTACAGGGATGGGATACACTTAAATAGAAAGGGTGCAAGAATGTTTGCTGATGCTATCGAGGCAATGTTAGGTGGGTCGGAAAACTGCTAGATTGGGGGGATACAAGGACTAATAGATTAACAGTAGCCACTGGCAGAGGTGAAAGTGATTCTTGCACTGCTTCTATTGGAATGAGCCGCAGCCTGGAAAATAAGATGCAGGATATTTCAGAGACTGCTGGGAATCATTGGGGTACAAGTAAACACATGGGTTGTGTTAGGGTAGCTAAGAAAAAGAACAGGTGCATGTATACTTGTGTGTACACCAATGCTAGGAGTTTAGTAAATAAATTTGATGAATTTGAGGTATTGCTCAAAACATCAAAGGCAGATATTGTGGGGATTTCAGAGACATGGTGTCACACAGATATAAGAAATGCAGAACTGGAATTTGGGGAGTACAATGTCTACAGAAAGGATAGACAGGATAGGAAGGGGGGAGGGGTTATGCTATTAGTTAAAAAACACATAAAATCCAAGGAAGTGAAGCCAGTCGACATCGCTGGACAGTGCAGTGTCGAGTCAGTTTGGTGTGACATAAGCATTGGGAGATCAAAATTGAGAGTAGGAGTGTGCTATAGGCCTAATGACTCTGATGAGTATAATAAGAAACTGTTCGGAGAAATAGAGTGGGCCAGTAAATCAGAGAGTCTTATAATGGGGGATTTTAATTTCCCAGATATTGACTGGAATTTGGGGGCTGGTCACTCACACAGTAGCAAGGCTTTTGTGGATTTATTGGATGATTGTTTTCTACATCAGCATGTTCGGGAGGCAACTAGAGGGAGTAATACTCTTGATTTGATTATCAGTAGTGATTCTTCATGCATTAAGAATCTGCAGATAAATGAACCACTTGGTGGCAGTGATCACAGTGTGCTGAAGTGGGAGTTACTCAAAGAGGTAACTACCATTAGGGGTAAAGGGAAGGGGTATTGCTTTCGTAAAGGCGACTACAATGGACTGAGACAGTATTTAAATTCTATACAGTGGCATCAACTGATGATATTGCCAACAGCAAATTCAAAATGGGAAGCATTCAAAGAACTTATCGTGGAAGCTACTAGGCTTTACATACCAACTAAGAAATATTGTTCAAGGTTTAGGCCTAAATGGTTGTCAGATGAACTAATGAGGCATATGGCAGAGAAGAAAAATGCATGGGATACATACAAATTAACACGTGACACGGACGCCTATGATAGATACAAGTTGATCTGTAACCAAGTTACAAAGGAGGTTAGGCAGGCGAAGGCAGATTACGAGAGATCCTTGGCAAGGGATGCGAAGAAAAACAGCAAAGAGTTCTTTACTTATGTAAACTCTAGAAGGAAGGGGATGAATCAGATTGGTCCACTTGAGATCGATGGGTCAACTGTTGATGACCCTGCTCGGGTAGCTAACAAACTAAATGAATATTTTGCATCGACATTCACACATGAGGAGTTATTCAGCGAGGGGAATGCCAGAGGTGTATTCAACTCTAGCAGTAAGCTAGAGAATCTTGTAATAACTGAGAGCAAAGTGGAGGAGAAATTGTTGAAGATAAACACAAGAAAGGCACCTGGGGTGGATGGGATCTATCCAGTTATATTAAAGGAGGCAGCAAAGGAGGTAAGCAAACCCTTAGCCATAATTATGAGAGCTTCCTTGGACTCAGGGGAGGTACCCATTGACTGGAGATGTGCAAATGTGACCCCAATTCACAAAGGGGGATCAAAGGCTGACACAAGTAATTATAGACCTGTGAGTTTAACTTCTGTTCCCGGAAAATTAATGGAGGCACTGGTGAAAGAAGCACTGCAGGATCATCTAGACAAGACTTCAGTTATAGCTAGGACACAGCATGGTTTTGTTAAGGGGAAGTCTTGCCTGACCAATTTGATTGGATACTATGATGCAGTCACAAAAGAACTGGATGCAGGGAATAACTTTGATATTATATACTTGGATCTTAGAAAGGCTTTTGATACTGTTGCACATGGAAGACTGCTGCACAAATTGGAGCAGTGTGGCATTGGAGGCAAGTTGCTGCTATGGATAAAGGGGTGGTTGAGGGGGAGAAGACAGAGAGTGGTAATCAATGGACACTGCTCATCGTGGACTAATGTTATTAGTGGAGTCCCTCAGGGTTCAGTATTGGGGCCTTTATTGTTTTCTGTATTTATAAATGATATTGATGATGGTATATCAGGCTTAATGTCCAAGTTTGCAGACGATACGAAGGTTGGCAGGGTTGTCAAGGACACTACTGACACTATGCTGCTGCAACAGGATTTGGAAAGGTTGAGCAGATGGGCTTCGAGGTGGCAAATGAAGTTTAACATTGACAAATGTAAAGTACTACATATGGGAAACAGCAACCCCAGAGCAACGTATCAACTCTGTGGTACTACACTGACAGTGGTAGAGAATGAAAGGGACCTGGGGGTGGTGGTGCAGGCAGATATGAAGTTCTCTGAGCAGTGCAGACGAGCTGCAAGAGTAGCTCATGGTGTATTGTCAATGATATATAGGAATTTTTCTAGCAGGGATAAGGAGGTGATTATTCCCTTGTATAAGGCAATGGTCAGGCCACACCTAGAGTACTGTATACAGGCCTGGAGGCCTCATTTCAGGAAGGATGTAGAGCTGCTGGAACGAGTACAGAGAAGGGCAACTAGATTGGTGAATGGGACAAAGGGGTTCTCTTACGAAGAAAGGCTTAAGTTTTGCAAATTACAGTGTCTGGAAACTAGGCACCAGCGGGGTGATCTGATAGAGGTGTACAAAGCCTTGAATGGTTTGAGCATGCTCAATGCTGATGGGATTCTTCCTCTAGCTCAGAAAAATCACCTGAGAGGGCATAAATTCAAATTGAGGAAAGACAGATGTAGGATAGATGTGCGGAAATTTGCCTTTAGCCAGCGGGTGGTTGGTGGGTGGAACAGACTTCCATCCCTTGTCGTGGAAGTTGATAGCCTAAATAAGTTTAAGGCTCAGCTGGACAGGTATTTCGAACGAACAGAGGGGTGAAGTGGAAGTGGTTATTTTTATTTATTTATGTTACTTTTTTTTTTTTTTTTTTTTTTTGGCTGATGCTGCATAAGCTTGCTTTCTTGCATCAAATGCCTCTACTAATGCTAATGCTGAATGCTGATAATAGAAGAGGCCAACCTCTATCATTCTCATAATCTCAGTATGCCTCACGACTCTCATACCACCTAAGTTTTGGCCATTTTTCAGGCCCTATCAGTGGGGAAGTAATCACCGTGACAAGCTGACGACTGAGTGATAAAGTATCCACAATGTGCAAGATGGTGCAGAAGTTTTATTTGCTCATTTATTTAGCTATGAGGGTTACAAAACATTACTGTACTCACAAGGTATAGGATTTATCAAACTAAGTTTTCTATTAAGTGCATTGATCTCATATTTCAGAGGCTTTACTATGGATTTCATACTGCCTTTGTATTGCTTTTTTTTTCTTTTTTTTTTTTGGTAATTGTTGGCGCATCGGCATCTGTGGCCATAATGCACCTCCCAAGGTTTTTGCAGTACTTTGATCCAAGCCCGAGGCGGGATTCGAACCCGCGACCTTTGGGTTGCTAGGAAGGCACTTTACCCACCCGGCTAGCCCGGTCGGCCCTTTGTATTGCACTATGCATTTTAGATAATTAAGGAAAATGCAAAGCACGTTTTAAAAAAAAAGGATAATAAGGATAAACATATTTATAAATGTTTCAAGGAATAACTATTTTTTTTCAATGAGAACCCAGAAACGTTTTGTACAATTTATGCAGTATTTAAACATAATCCCTTAACCAGCGGTTCCCAAACTGTGCACCGTGGTGCTCTGAGGTGCTGCAGTGAACTCACAGGAGCGCCACGGGATATTTTAAATTTTCAAGGGAAACACAGCAATACTCGACATCTGTTGGACACTGTGCAAACTACTATCTCGAGGTAGTTCACAGTTTCAACATTACTTATTCAGTTGTTTGGACCTAACTACTTAATAAATGGAACTGTTTGGCCTTAGTGTGTCAGTAATTTTTCTATTACTGACACACTAAGGGTACCGTGAACCAAGAAAGTTTGGAACCTCTGCCTTAAACAGTTTTCAGTACCGGTACACCTATGTTATTGACCAACATTTTATGGCTGCTGATAACGGATGTGACACTCAACCAGGCATGTTGAATTGAGAGCTCATTGATGTTTGTTGTGTGTCCAAAGTGTTGTCCACTTTTGCAGTTTAAGAGGGCTAAACACCTATGTGAAAACAGCGATAAATGGTGATACTTAAAGCAGATATGCTAATATAAAGCAGATACACTTATAAATAATATAAAATTCCTAACTTACTTAGTATTAGTAGTGGCAAATGATGCAAGGAAACAAACTTATACAGCATCAGCCAAAAAAAATTACAGCTCATCTCTACACCCACTCTAATAATTTAACTAATTTTCTTATGGGGGGAGGGAATTTCAAAAAATATTCACCCAGAATTAGTTGTGGGTATTCACACAATTGTGGTGTATTTGCCAAGAATTAGTTATGATAGAAAGATGAATTTTTTTCATTTGGTACCTTGACATCTCTATACAACCACACAAATTTTGGTTTTGATCTGATTCTTTTTTTTTTTCTTTGCAGTGCTGAATGAAGTTTGACAATAAATAAAGTGGAATACAAATCAGTGATTCAGTACCTCTTTCTTCAAAGGAAAACCCCCAAAAACAATCCATGAAGGAATGATTGCTGTTTATAGACATTGTTGCACATTGGTATAAACAATTCATTCAAATGTGGAAAAACCTCAGTGTAACCCCAGGGGCTCACATCTGGTGAGTATGGGCTTGGCACGCCCAAGGTTCTGAGCTGGATATCATCATTCTTCTCTTAGCATTAGCAAAGGCACATGATGCAAGAAAGCAAGCTTATATAGCATCAGCCAAAAAAAAAAATAAAAAATTCCTTATTTCACCTATCCATTCGCTCCAAATGTTTGTCAAGTTCTGCCTTGAATCTATTTAAGCTATCAACTTCTACAATGACAGATGGAAGTTTGTTCCAAACTTCCATCTCATTAGTGTCAACCCTTTGTTCCACCAATCAACCACCCGCTGGCTAAAGGCAAACTTCTGCACATCTATCCTACAACCGTCTTTCCTCAATTTGAATTTATGCCCTCTCAGACGATTATTCTGAGCAAGAGGAAGAATCCCATCGGCATTGAGTATGCTCAGACCATTCAAGGCTTTATACACCTCAATCAGATCACCTCGCAAGTGCCTAGTCTCCAGACACTGTAATTTGCAAAACTTAAACCTTTCTTCGTAAGAGCAACCTTTTGTTCCATTCACTAATCTTGTTGCCCTTCTCTGTACTCATTCCAACAGCCCTATATCCTTCTTAAAATGAGGCTTCCAGACTTCAATATAGTACTCAAGGTGTGGCCTGACCATTGCCTTATACAAGGCGATAATCACCTCCTTATCCCTGCTAGAAAAATTCCTGTATATCATTGACAAGACACCATGAGCTACTTTTGCAGACCATCTGCACTGCTCAGAAAACTTCATATCTGCCTGCACAATTACCCCAGGTCCTTTTCATTCTCTGTCAGTGTGGTACCACAGAGTTGATATGTTACTTTGGGATTACTGCTTCCCATATTTAGTACTTTACATTTGTCAATGTTAAACTTCTTTTGCCACCTCTCAGCCCATCTGCTCAACTTTTCTAGATCCTGTTGCAGCAGTGTACTGTCATTAGTGTCATTAACAACCCTGCCAACCTTTGTATCGTCTGCAAACTTGGACATTAAATCTGATATACCATCATCAATATCATTTATAAATACAGAAAACAACAATGGACCCAACACTGAACCCTGGGGACTCCACTAATAACATTAGTCCACGAAGAGCAGTGCCCATTGATTATCACTCTCTGTCTTCTCCCACTCAACCATCCCTTTATTCAAAGCCGCAATTTGCCTCCAATGCCACACTGCTCCAATTTGTACAGCAGTCTTCCATGTGCAACAGTATCAAAGGCATTTCTAAGATCCAAATGTATAATATCAAAGTTATTCTTTGCATCCAGTTCCTTTGTAACTACATCATAGTATCTAATAAAATTAGTCAGACAAGACCTCCCCTTAACAAACCCATGCTGTGTCCGAGCTATAAATGAAGTCTTGTCTAGATGATCCTGCAATGCTTCTTTAACCAGTGCCTCCATTAATTTCCCTGGAACAGAAGTTAAACTAACAGATCTGTAATTACCTGTGTCTCCCTTTGATCCTCCTATATGGATTGGGGTCACATTTACACATCTCCAGTCCATGGGTACCACCCCTGAGTCCAGGGAAGCTCTCATAATTATGGTTAAGATTTGCTTACTTCCTTTAATATAACTGGATAGACTCCATCCATCCCAGGCACCTTTCCTGTGTTTATCTTCAACAATTTCTCCTCCACTTTACTCCCAGTTATTACAAGATTATATAGCTTACTGCCAGTGTTGAATACACCTCTGGCATTCCCCTCCCTGAATAACTCCTCATGTGTGAATGTCGATGCATAATATTCATTTAGTTTGTTAGCTACCTGAGCAGGATCATCAACAGTTGAACCATCGAAATCAAGTGGACCAATCTGATTCATCCCCTTCCTACTAGAGTTTACATAAGTAAAGAACTCTTTGCTGTTTTTCTTTGCATCCCTTGCCAAGGATTTCTCGTAATCTGCCTTCGCCTGCCTAACCTCCTTTGTAATTTGGTTACAGACCAGCTTTTATCTATCGTAGGCTTCTGTGTCACATGTTAATTTATATGTATCCCATGCATTTTTCTTCTCTGTCACATGTCTAATTAGTTCATCTGATGTCCATTTAGGCCTAAATCTTGAACAATATTTCTTTGTTGGTATGAAAAGCCTAATAGCTTCCAAGATTAATTCTTTGAATGCTTCCCATTTTGAATTTGCTGTTGGTAACATCATCAGTTGGTTCTACCGTATAGAGTTTAAATACTGTCTCAGACCACTGTAGTCACCTTTACAAAGGCAAAAACCCTTCCCTTTACCCTTGATGGTAGTTACCTCTTTGAGTAAATCCCACTTCAGCACACTGTGATCACTGCCACCTAGTGGTTCCTTTATCTGCAGATTCTTAATGCATGAAGAATCTCTACTGATAATCAGATGAAGGGTATTACTCCCTCTAGGTGCCTCCCAAACATGCTGCTGTAGAAAACAACCATCCAATAAATTCACAAAAGCCTTTCTAGTGTGTGAGTGACCAACCCACAAATTCCAGTCAATATCTGGGAAATTAAAATCCCCCATTATAAGACACTCTAATTTACTGGCCCACTCTATTTAAGGTATTTGAGGTATTACTCAAATACCTTAAATTATTTGAGGTATAATTCTTATTTGGTGATTCCCTCCTACTTCTCTCTCTCTCTTTCAGGGGACTCAAATTTTTTTTGGCTAATGCAGCATAAGTCTTCCAGGCTTCCTCGCACCATATGGCTAATAATAATAATATGATGATGAAGAAGAAATCCCAGATTGCCCAGCAACTGCTGAACAGAAGATATTGTTGTAAAAATTGAGGTATTACTTCTGGAATATTGCTGTATTAGCATCAAAGATCTAGCTACGGAGCTCCAAACTAGTGTGGGGTCTGTGGAGTGCATCATCCATCAACAGTTGGATATGAGTAAAGTGTCTGCTAGATGGGTTCCCTGAGTTCTGACCTCTTACCAGAAGAAGGAAAGGGCACAACATGCATATGGCAAGAAAAGTGTTTTTTTTTTTTTTTCACAGCTAGTCACCATGGATGAAACTTGGATCCATCACTATGATCCCAAAACTAAACAAATGTCAAAACAATGAAAACATGCAGAATCATCACCTCTCCTAAAAAAGGCAAAGCATGGTGTAACGCTAACAGATTACCTTCAAAAGGGCTGTACTATGATGGCAAAATATTATTTCAATTCCCTCAAAGCTATGTATTACTATAAAAAATAAAAGATGGGAAAGCTGTCAAAAGGTGTGCCCATGAATGTGGATTTGAAATACTACTGCATCCTACTTATTCATCTAACCTTGCACCCTCAAATTTCTTCCCCTTTCCTGCTCTGAAGTTCTTTCTTTGTGGAAAACACTTGGCTTCTAATGATGAGGTGATTTCTGCTGTCAATTGAAAAAAAAAGTACTAATGTGTCATTTCTAACAGACTTTTCTCAACTGTGCAGGAGATGCTCTCACTGACAAGATTCAAAATTTATATAGTATTATTTACAGGAAGATAAACCATGTGGGAAAAGAAAACTTCATTGTTTTCTTTTTAAAAATATAAGTATATATTAAACTTTATGTCAAATCATCCTATGCTGTAATGTATTTTTATAGATATGAATATAGTATTTAAATAAATTTACATTTTTGTCATGAATCATTCTTTCATTTTATGGATTATCCAGGAAAAATTTATTTCTTGACTATTCTACTGTGTATTTGCAGCTGTGATGAGCATGCTTTTAGGCATTTTGTATTTTGAAATTAGCTCCTGAAAAGAAACAAAACAGTCCATGAACTTTTTTATGATGAGATATATAACTTACTAGCCTTATCTTTGACTTATTATTATTATTGGCCATATGGTGCAAGGAAGCCTGAGGCTTCTGCTGCACCAGCCAAAAAAATGTCTAAGTTACCCTGAGAGAGAAGTAGAAGGGAATCACCAAGAAAGAGAAGAATGATGATATCCAGCTCAGGACCCTGGGTGTGCCAAGTCCATACTCACCAGATGTGAGCCCCCTAGTCTGAATTATTTTTACTGTGCAGCCAAAAGCTGATATTGTTGCCACTTGATTCCTCACAAAAAAAAAAAAAAAGGAGAAAGTGTAGTTTACAAGAATATCACCAGCAGCTACTCCCTAAAACAAATTTGTATATCCAAATTTGGACTTTTTCACTCCACAGACAAAATTGTTACCCCTTAAACCACACAGACATGAAATGCATGCAGAGATAAGCATTTTCTCTCTTCTCCCATGTCATCTCTAGGTATATATATTTTTTAATTATAAATACACAAAAATTCATGTGGATTCATGGTCTCAAACTCAGAAGTGGCTGCATTACTGTGCACAAAGTACACTAGTGGCCCCTAAACTAGCTGTCAGCAATCGCACTCCCTCAAATCCCAAGGGCAAATGTAGGCTGGATTTTTTGTGGTACCCTAGTTGGCTTATGCAGGTTCCCCCAGTCATTTCACACATATCCCTTTGTGCCAAAATATGCCATCCCACAACCAGTACCATTCACAAAGGTTTGTAAATATGAATTCTATTTAAATTTTATATTAGTATAAAATTTAAATATATATTTTTTAAATTTATATTAGTATCCCTTATTACTCTTACTTCATATAGGATTAGCATTGCTAATCAGTAAAAGTTGATGGTTGGAGCTGCACAACAGTTTAGGAGTGCATGCAGTCTGTATGTTAGCAGTTTGATATGCCTTATATAGATGTATATAAGGTACCTGTTATAACGTACGATCACTCATCGGTGAAGACAGGATATTAGAGCTGGAAAAGGAATTAGAAAATGTGAATTGGAATATCATCGGTTTGGCTGAAACAAGAAGAAGAAATGAATCACTTATAAGTTTATCAAGTGGAAATCTGCTGTACACCAATGGAAACAGTGAAAGGAGTGAAGGTGGAGTTGGGTTTCTGGTCCATAAAGATTTTAAAAACAACATTTTGGAATTCAAAAGTACATCACCAAGGGTGTCAAGACTAATAATCAAGATTTCTAAGAGGTACAAGCTAAAGATTATAATGATTTATGCACCAACATCGAGCCATGATGATGAAGAGGTTGAAGAAATGTACACCGAAATTGAGAGTCTTCTAGATGAGCAGAAAACCCACTACACTATTATTATGGGGGACTTCAATGCTAAGGTTGGAAAAAGGCAAAACAGCGCAGAAAGAGGAACCGTAGGAAATTTTGGAATTGGTGAAAGAAATAAAAGAGGTGAAAGACTTGTGGAATTTGCAGAATCTCAAGGAATGTCAGTAATGAACACTTTTTTCAAGAAAAGGGTGAACAGAAAGTGGACATGGAAGAGTCCAAATGGATTAACAACTAATGAAATCGACTTCATCTTCACTAACAGAAGATATATTGTGAATGATGTTACCGTCCTGTATAAGGTAAATGTTGGAAGTGATCACAGAATGGTAAGATGTACACTTGATATAGATGTAGGAAAGGAAAGGAAAAAACTAACTCGATTAAATAATACAAAGGTCTTTGAGATAACAGAGGAGGAGAAAAAGCAGTATGTACTGGAATTTAAAAACAAGTTTGAGCTTCTGCAGACTGCTCAGGACCAAGATATCGACGAGGAATATTACAACTTTCTGAAAGTGATAAAGCCCAAGAAACCTATAGGGAAACAGAAATCCAAAGAAGAAAAAATTAGTCAAGAAACACTTGTCATGATGAACCGAAGACGAAAAATGAAGAGCGGGAAAAACACTGTCAGGGAGAAAATTGAGTATACTGAGTTATGCAAAGCCATTAGAAAGAGACTCAGAGAGGACATAAGAAGATTTAACACAAGAAAAGTAGAACAAGCATTAAGGGAAAACAAAGGATTTAAATCAGCAGCCATGAGCAGTAATACAGAAAGAATGATACTGAAACTGAAGAATAGCGATGGTGTACTTATAAACAGCAGAGAAGGCATAATTCAAATAGCAGAAGACTACTATAGAGAATTATGCAAGGAGTGTTATACAAGAAGACTACTATAGAGAATTATGCAAGGAGCGTTATACAAGAAGACTACTATAGAGAATTATGCAAGGAGCATTATACAAGAAGACTACTATAGAGAATTATACAATCCATCTTCCCCACTGCTGGTGGGGAAGATGGATTGCAAAGTAGCAACACATACAACATACCCGATATTCTTCCTGATGAGGTAGAACATGCATTGAAGAAAATGAAGAATCAGAAAGCCCCGGGGGAAGATGAAGTTACTGTAGAGTTGCTAAAATTGGGAGGAAGAGACATAACACAAAAACTGGCAAAGCTCTTCACAAAGTGCATTAGAAAAGATGTGACGCCTAAGCAGTGGTATAATGCAATCATAGTTTTGCTGCATAAGAAAGGAGATAAATCAGAAATTGGAAATTATAGACCACTTAGCTTGTTATCCCACATCTACAAGTTGTTCACAAGGGTCATTACTAACAGATTAGAAAGAATACTTGATGAGAATCAACCGAAAGAGCAAGCTGGCTTTAGGACAGGATTCTCAACTATGGATCACCTTCACGTAATATCACAGCTAATGGAGAAAGCAAATGAATATAAAACACCATTATGCCTGGCATTTGTGGATTATGAAAAGGCATTTGACTCCATACAGCATAAGGCAATGTTTCGGGCACTGGAAAGACAAGGCATAAATACCCCATATATTATGATTTTGAAGAAAATATATGAGAGTGCTACCTCCTTTATTAGACTAGACAAAGACAGTAGGAAATTTAAAATCGAGAAAGGAGTTCGACAAGGAGACACAATATCTCCGAAACTGTTTACTGCTGCCCTTGAGGAAGCTTTCAGAAGATTAGACTTGTCGCAGAAAGGAGTCAATGTGAACGAGAGTACCTAAACCATTAAGATTTGCAGATGACATTGTGGTTATAAGCCACAATCCAAAAGAATTAGAGGAAAATCTTAATCAGTTATGCACAGTTAGTAAGGATTTTGGACTAAAGATGAATATGGCTAAAGCAAAAGTAATGATGAACAAGTATGCCACGGAAAGGGAAATAATGATTGAAGGAGCAGTAATTTAAAAGGCGGAGTCATATACTTATCTGGGACAAGTTATTAGCTGTAATAATGATAAATGGCTGGAAGTTAAGAGAAGAATAAATTTTGGATGGATAGCATTCAGGAAATATAGTCACATACTGAAGAACAATGTCCCAGTTTGTCTGAAACGTAAAATAATGAATCAATGTATACTCCCCACCATGCCTTATGGAAGTGAAACTTGGGCATTCACCAAAAGAATGGAAGAGAAGCTGAGAAGTACACAGCGAAGAATGGAACGAATCATATTGGGAATCAGACTGTTAGATAAGAAGAGAAACACATGGATTAGGCAGCAAACTCAAGAAAAGGACATTCTTATCAAAACTAAAGAACTAAAATGGTCTTGGGCAGGACACATAGCTCAAAGACATGATGACAGATGGACTAAGAAAATAACAGAATGGTACCCAAGAGGAGCTAGAAGAAAACCTGGAAAACAAAGGCGGAGATGGATAGATGAAATTCATGAGTTTTTGGGTAGTAAATGGATGGCCAGTGCTCAAAAACAGAAGGAACTGGAAAGTTGCTGGAGAGGCCTTCATCCTGCGGTGGATTGAAAATGGCTGATGATGATGATATAGATGTATTCACGTATCCTATATGTATAGCTCCATACGTACAGCATGTGTGTACCTGTACTACAGAACTGCAACAACAAATGGAATATAGCTGTGAAACAATAAACACCACTGCAGAAATGTTTGAGCATGTTCAGAAGTAACTGATTCAATGAACCAAGTTTTGCATTCAAGTGCAAGGACGTTCTTTGGACAATTATTGTAAAATCAGTATAAAAATGTTAAAAATGAAGTTATGTTTGTATACCTTTTTAAAAGTTTAATGTACTCTCTCTGAAATAGTGTTTTCAAGGGACACTTATATGACTTTTTTTTCTTATTTTGAACTGCCTAAAATATGTTCAAGAATCTTCTGCACATATACTTTCAAAACACCTATGTATATATATGCAGAAGTTTCCCAGCCCAATGAAAATCAGGTTCTACAATGCAATGTAGTAATATATTGATAGTTGTCAAGTAACACCAGTATTTATATGTGCTAGTAATACATGTAAATTGCCTAAATATAATAAATAGTGAGCATGCAGAGAAAACAAATTCATCCACTGATAAACACAGTGACCACCACACCAACAAATACTACAAGAATTAAAAAAAAAAAAGTTCCATATTAAGAATCCATTCACTTTCTGATTTTTAAACAAGAGCATACAGGGAACAAAGTCTCAAACTCAATAGGTAGGTTCCTCAGCTTATTTTTTCCCATCAGTTTTTAGGTGCATTTGCATATATATGAGATGCGGCAATAAAGTTCCTGGGTTGCAATAAAAAGAATGCAAAGTGAAGGAGCCCAAAACTGGTTGTATTTTTATTCAAAGTAATCACCACCTGGTTGAATGCACTTGTTACACCATTCTAAAAGTTTCGGAAAAGAGCCAGTGAAGGCATCCAAGAGATGACATTCAGTTCTGCAGTTACGTTTTTCTTTGTCCTCAACATTCTGAAATCCCTTTCCTTTGAGAGCAGCTTTTTTCACCTTGGAAAAGAGAAAGAGGTTGACTGGTGCTAGATTGGGTGAGTAGGGTGGATGGTTGATCTGTACAATGTTTCATCAGTAATGTCTTCACAAAAAGTGCAGAATGGAAAGGGGAATTGTGCTACAAGAACCAGGCTGCCTTTCTCTCAAAATTGCAGCCTCACCTAGGAAATGCACTTCAGTAGTCTTTGAAGCATCTGTATATAGAACACAGCATTGACTCTCTCTCTCTCCCCCCCCCTTTCAGGTACAAATTCCTTTTGAATCACCCTGTTTGTTGAAAAGCATAATCAGCATCATCTTGATCCTAGACTTCTGTACACTTTCTGATGATTTTGAAGTTCCACTGCATGCTTTGACAATGCTTAGTCTCTGGGTGGTACTGAAACACCCAACACTCATCTCCAGTGACAATACAGTCAAGGAAATTAGGATTGTTTTTACAGGTCTGAATGAAGTCTTCACATGATGACACACTTGGTTGTTTTGCTCATCCGTGAGGCACAAATTTTGCACAGACCTCCCTTTAAATCTTCGTGCAGAATTTGATGAATTGTCTCCTTATTCATATCTAATTCAACAGCCATCATTCTAAGGATGCAACAACAATCTCTTGAACTTTTCCCATCATTCTTATTTCAAGCGGTTGATAGATGCCCACGTATACATAGGCACCTATTTTCTTCATCATGTCTGTCCATTTACATGAACAGAGGGTCTCCCAGTGAATGGATTTTCATGAAATCTTATATTTGAGCCTTTTAAAAATATTTTGTCAGGCCTTTCCAAATTTCATTAAAATTGGACAAATAGAAATCCAGAAATTATTTCTTTTTTCCATACAAATCGTAGATTAAATTAAATTTAATGCCACTTTGTTAGCTTTAAATAGTCTGTACATGCTTTGTGTGTATCGTTATGTGAAACTCGTGTATGTGATGTTGCTTGTGAAAAGATATATATAAAGTTGAATAGACTTAAAAGTATATTGGAGAAGGATAATAAATATCATACAGCTGTAACTAAATGGCTAAGTTTAGAAACTGTAAAACTATAGTATTATTATATAGTTTATTAAGTGTTCTATAAAATTATATAGTAATTAATTGATAAAGAGATAAGTATATTTACTTTTCACTTCTTTAATCATAGAAGAAAAAATTCAATTAATTTAAGAGAAAAAATCTAATGGTGTGAAATGTAATGTATTGCATACATTAACTAACCTTGTTTTTTTTTTTTTTTTTTCAGTTACCATCTCTTATACAGATAGTTATATTTGATATGCAGTGGGTTACACTGCATATCAAATTCTGAGTCTGTGCACTTTATTATGTTTCTAATCTAAATTAACATCTAATAAGTAGAGATTTGTTCAGCATAATAAACAGGAACAGTAACCAGCTATGCTCATAATTGGTAGAAATCAAGTCAGCATAACTGGATGCTGATAATTCTTAATGGGTCATGCCATGCCAAATTTGTTTTTCAAGGCTAGCTGCCTAAGTGTAGCATAATATTTACTCGGAAAAAAAAAAATCACACTACTAGATTGACTTTACATTGAAGAATTAGAATAGAGGATGAAAGGTCTAACCATATACCACTAGCCCTTCTCTCCTCCCCAAGCCTTTTGATGTTGGCTCTTTCCACTGATCTTAAAGAGGTTTTACTACTGCTTATCCATCTCCTCAATGTCCCTAAAAGTATATGAGGGGATGTAACTTTTTTATACTTTTTTGTGGGGGCAGGGGATATTTTTATAATGCTAGAAGTAATCATCCCACATGCCTGACAAGGTTGATGAAATACATTTTCTTTCCTTATCATTGATAAAATGTTTCCATCAACTTAAATCTGTTTATTTGGTTAGATTATTTTCTTAGGAAAGAGAAGGACAGACTAGAGGGATATTGAGATAGCTCAATATTCCAGATTATATAACCTTATAAATATATATAACCACATAAAACTTATATAAGCTCTTCAGCAGTATTTCCTTTGCCATATTTTGGAATAGGAAATCCTCACACAAACTGGTAACAGGCAACAAGGGACCAAATCTATTTTTAATTTAAACATTTAAAAGTTACTTAAAAACAAAAGACAACAAAAGTTTGTCGGTTTTTTTGTTGGTAAAATCCAGGGAAAAATAATAATAAATTGTTCTCTGTGCTTATTTAGTACTTTAAGTCTTTACAAACGTACACAGTCCAAGACTTACACCAGATTACATTCCTAGAAATGGTCAAAATGATACAAACAAAAACCAATTTTCCTATAGAAATATAATAGAGGATTACATTTCTAACCACAGACCCAATTTTAGAGATACATATATTATATTTAATAATTACCAATCATATATAAAGCATGTAATAGAATTCATTTTAATTATTTTGACAAACCACTGTTTTTTTGACATTTCTCTTCACTTCTAATGTAATGCCATTTCTGCTGTTTCTTTACAGTACATATTACTTGAGACTGGTCTTTCCTTTTATCAACCATTTTTAAGAATAAAATAAATTAGAGATGCTTAAAAATCATCAAAAATACAACACAGACTTCTAGCACTAAAGCACTTAGTGAAGCGACTGACTGGATGATGTGTTTCTTTATATCAAGAACTGAAAGTGTCAATATCACCTATAAGTGCAAGTCAACACACTGCTGCAAGTGTTTTATAAACTTTTGTAAAAATTCTTTTTGCATGTTGACTATGTTAGGGTCTGATTTTTTTTTCAAAGAGTTGCCATGATTTTTGCGTATGTAAATTTTATTTTTCCTGTACTAGTGCCACACATTAAATGCAATAAAAAAAATAACAAGTATGCCACAAGTCACAACATGGAATGGTAATGCTATCTCATCAGACGGCACTAATAACCTATGAGTGCTGATTGCTAAAATCAGCACAATCGTGGTATAAAGTTACAGTGAAAGAGTTGTCAGAGAATTATAAACTTTAAAATAAAACATGTTAAAAAGATTCATGTCTAGAAGTTGAAACATATTTATGTTACATATAAATGCACTGCTAGATATAAATGACACAAAACTTGTTTGCCTGTTAAACAATATAAAACATCAAGTTATGTCCATTTGAGACTTTCTCACAAAATTTTGAAATTCGGTACTTTCTCATTGCTTAAATTATGAAATCATCGTATATGCAGTATGATTATCCACTTCTACTAGAACTGCACTTGAACCTTTTCTGTCCTCTGCAAACAGTGTGTATACCCAAACTAGTCAATGATTATGCATATTCACATATACACTGGGTTAGCATTACATTAAGAACATCTACTAAGTGCTTCAAGTACTAGTTTTTTTTTTTTTTTTTTTTGGTTTTGGTAGTTGTTGGCGCATCGGCTTCTGTGGCCATAGTGCACCTCCCAAGGTTTTTGCAGTACTTTGATCCAAGCCCGAGGCGGGAATCGAACCCGCGACCTTTGGGTTGCCAGGCAGGCACTTTACCCACCTGGCTAGCCCGGTCGGCTCAAGTACTAGTATAGTGTGTAGCATGGAATGGATAAGTTGCAGTAGAGACTTCATGAGGTGTTGGAATGTATCCACAAGTACAGTAACCCATGATGGCCCTACTGCATCCCAAGTTGCAGTGGGATGCCATGGTAGTGGATCCAAGTACTGACCAGTCCATTTCATTACATCCTACTTACGTAAATTACAATATAGTTGTAATCTACGTAACCTGAGGCTAAAGCCTCAGGTTACATAGGGAGTTAACTAACTTGTACACCAATCCTACATATGTTTAACTGGACTGAGATTGGGCAAATTTGGCAGCCATGGGAGGATGGAGAATTTGCAAATCAGACAGGAAGCATTGCCTTTGGTCCAGGAAGGCTTCATCATAAACAGGTGCATATGGTTAGAAATGATGAATCTGTATGAGCCTGCCCCAGTGCTGTACTGATCAATGAGTACAATAAGGTCATTCCCCCCCATTGGCCTGTACTGTTTGTACAAGCCAGTGGGAAGACATAATGGGCTTGGGATATAACGGTCTACCCCCCTTCGAACAAGGGAGTTAAAGAGCTTCGTGTTGAGTATACTACGCCCACACCCATCTGTCTGCATAGCACAGTTAGATATGCAATTTATCAGGCTAGTCGATCTGTTTACAGTCATCCACTCTGCAACAATGGCTCCACTCCCATAGGCACATTTTTTTGTGATAAGTCACGAACAGTTGCATTCAGGCGGGCTGTGATAGCTCAAGCATGCTAGTGTCCAACACAGGGTCCATGTTGAATTGTGTCATGTCATCAGTGTCATACTGCATGGTCAGTCATTCCACTGTGGCACATCAAGTTCTGTTGGATCCTCCTCTAGCCTACATGGGACCTCTGGCTGGTGGTTCTTCCAGAGATGGAAAAATCATCACCCATTCTTAATAGATATGGTGCTATGGGAGCACTGCATAAAGGCAGCCATGCCAGAGGTACTCACCTCTGATAATTCTCCCACTAGAATTCCATTAGGTCACATATTCAATCTATTACTCACAGGGAACACCATTCTACTGAATGTTGTGCTCCCAGGCTTTCTCCTTAGACAGTACTGTAATGTCATAGTAATGGTAGCAGATGCTGCTGTGCACAGTAGATTGGATATTTTCCTAATGCAAAGCTTAGTATATATCCTTGCATGCAAAGACATGAAATGCACAACCTTCAGTGGCTGCTTCAAAAATTCCAATTTATGCTCGTACTTATATTTAGAAATTATGGAGTATTAATGGAGAAATGAAAGAAAATGTTAATCGGTGTGGATTTATAGCAGTGGTATTTGACCTTTTTTTTTTTTTTTTTTTTTAAAAAGGTACCCTTAAGTAATTATTTTATTTTGTGGCATCCCTACTCAATTTTCTGCCTGTTAGATCTGATTCTCTCTCTCTCTCTCTCTCTCTCTCTCTCTCTCTCTCTGTGTGTATATATATATATATATATAATATTTAAATAAAAATGTTATATGATAGTTATTATAATAATATAAGTATATAGCTTTTTATAATAAAATAAATACTTAAATTAAAAAAAAAAAAAAAAACTAAGTAATTTAAACCCAAATTACGAGGCATTCTCTGAAATGTTTTTGCGGCACCCTAAGGTGCCATGGTACCCGGGTTGAAAACCACTGATTTATAGGAAGGTGCTAATTTATGCTTACAGAAATGTAGAATAAAAATTCACAGACCAAAAAAATAAATAAAGTAAATAACAAAACAACCCACACAATTTTCTGGAAAACCATTTATAACTGTTTTATCCTCGTTAATACAGACATTTTTTCAGTAGCTGATTATTTAAAATAAACAAAGTGCATAATAGTGAAAATATGGGTGCTTTAAACAAACTTTTATATCATTATTGCAAGATTTAAATTGACACATGAAATTAAACTATACTTTCAAAAATACAAATGATAAAACTGCAATTTACATCAATAATAGAATTCAAAAACAAATGGCCAAAATGATATTTATCAGGAATTGCGACATAATTGACACATGAAAATGAAAGACTGCATATTTTAATAAACCAAATGTTTTTGTTAATAAAGTTTCAGGTTGATATTTTAAACAAAAATTAGATTTTCTTAATCAGACATCTTTGGTAACAAACATAATGAGTAAGCTTTGCTCACGATACTCGTATAAATACAATGGAACATCTTCATAAGGGAAATGATAAAGTGAAATTTCACATCATCAAACTTCTGAAATAAATATGAATGAAACTGCCTTTTTTATCAAAAAATTACACAATAAAGCTAAATCTATATATATTAAAATTTAACAGATTGTTGCGACTTCAACAAACTAGAAAGTTCTGAATTTTTGTAATTACCAAGGATGGCTTTAATAAAATTGTGCAGTCCAACATACAATATTAGTGTTGTGGAATTTACATACATATTATACATTCAATTATAAGCCTAGCAAAAATATAATAATAAAAAAATTCTTATGATAGACTAGCTTCAATACATTCATACTAGAATGCTTTTATAAAAGTAGTAAGAATATAAAATGTTAGTTCTATAAAGATGAAACACTAAGAAAAATTCAGATCAATATAAAAAATGACACAAAGCTGTTTTGTTTACATTTCACAGAGTTTTATTATACAATAGTTATCATTACTCATGTATATGTTGATTTTTAACAAAAAAAAAAGGGGGGGGGGGGAAGGAGAGGTAGGAAGAAAAAAAAGCAACAAACAGATATTTTCAAACTGTTTCAGATACTTTACCTTCCAGCAATTATGTTCATGTATATTTTGATTTGTCAACATATACATTATTCATGCGTATGTTGATTTTTAACAAAAAGGTGGGGGGGGGACAAGAAAAATATGTGAATTTTCAAATTTGATTTTAGAAACTTTTCCTTCCAGTAATTATGTTAATGTCCATAATTGGGAATCAAACTGAAGCAATTTTAGGAGATATCATTTTTCTTACCCATCCCTCCATCCTGAACTACCATTTTCTTGCATTTAATTGGTTTTAAACATGATTGGTTTTATATTTCAATTAAAAATAGAAATAAAATGTTTAATTCCAATAAAACATTCACAATCAACTCTCAACAATAAAAAATAAAATTTCACAATGCAAATTTGGAATCAACATCAAGAAAAATATACTAAGTACCAAACCACAGTAGGTATGAAAACATACCAATAAACCACTAACAAAATACTAGATGTAAATTTAAGTGCTTTTCTAAAACACATTGGTTATTAACCTAAGGTGCAGCAAATATTCTTTCATATAAGATAATATCTATGAACATAAATTTTAGAAATATATACACTTGATAAATTAAAAATTCTATGTTATTGAAATTAATAGGTATAATTTTGAGTATAAAAAAAAATCTGTAAATAAACTTAAGTGTGAGGGAAGGGCACAACCATAAAGGGCAAGAAAGCTGAACCTGCAGCTAATTGCCCCATAATAGATTGTCCTCCACTACTAGAGCTATTGGTTAAACAATCACTATTTGCCCTTGCCATAAAACTTGCTATTTATCAGAAAAAGCAAAAAATTAACATTGACTTTCACTCGGTCAAACATATCAATAACAGCAGTTCCTTCATATTGGAGCTTCAATAAGTCTTGTATGTCCACTTCAACTTTTTCCATGACAACTCCCATAAATTTTGCAGTGATAGAAAATGTACCTACTTCTTCCATTGGTACTATTTCAAAAGAAACATTCTTTAACTGTACAGAATCAAGATCAGAAATCTCCATCAAGATACCTTTCTCCTGCAATTTAGATCCTGAATATTTTAATACAGTCTTTGATTTTAATTCTTTAGCTACTTTTGCCTTTCCCAGGAGAGGTTTTTTATAAATTTTCTTCTTTCCACTGTCTAAATTTTCCAAACAGGTTTTCACATACTGGTTATAATAGTCTAACTTTTCTTCAAAATATGCACTCTTCAAATCCAGTTGCCTTTGAGTATTTTTCAGTTTTATTAACTCTTTCTGACGTAATTGTCTGTAACTGTGGCGATTGCAGATATCCTTAGCAATGGCACTTAAGACATCTTGATAGTCATTTTTTCTTGAAACATAACCTGCTAACTCCAAAATATTGAGATTGTGATATAAGGCTTTTTGTAAGGCTGATAAGGATGAATATTTTTCAACACTAACAGATCTATTGATAAAAGATGTAGTAGACATGTTCAGCTGATTGCAGTGGTATTCTGCCTGAAATTTGGCTTCTTCTTGATTTGATGTCTGACTATTTAAAATCTCTAAAAGAGTGTTTTTTGGTGATCGGTAGAGCAGTACCTCTACAATCATAAGTTTTACTTTGACATAAAGCTGATCTACATCTGAAGCATCATTACTACTCACTTGGAACCTACTAGAGAGTGTAAGACACACTTCTGTCTGTGCAATACGAGTTAATGTTGCAGGTTCTTCACATTCACCAGCCAGACTGCTCATAGATGGGGGTGTGCCTAGGTCTTCTAATATTTCATGGAGTTTATCTGTGGAAACCGGTGCAACTTCATCCTCATACTCAAGAAGTAACTGATGAATATCTCTAAGCTCCTGAACTGTAAGATAGACTGTTGGTTGAATTAATAACGTTGCTTCTGAATAAGTATCAATGTTGAAGTAGAACTCTGGCTCTTCTACTGAAACAGCCCGGTCAAAGAAACCCTTAAATTTTTCATGACATTCCTTCATAAACAGATTCAGACAAGTTAGATGGCTGGCATCTTGTCCAAAGCCTTTTCCAGAAGCTGCAAACTGCAATACTTTTGCAATGGAACCAAGATTTCTCCTTTGCTCATTTGTTAAACCTTCATCATCCCACAATTCAATTATACCAAAAGCATCTGGAGCAGCAATTGCAGAATTAATATATCGATAATATAATAAATTTCCTATTACTCTCAAAATCTCTTTCTGAGGAGCCAAGGGAAATTTTTTTGATAAAGCATTTTTGAGAACTTTTGATATATATAACATTCCATATGGAATTTTATCGATAGAGTTGATAATAGTATTACAAAATAACTCGGATTTTTCTTTTAAACTTTTTACAGCTAAGTCAAGTCGTTTTCTTACTTCATCATGCTGAAATGCTTCTTCAAAAGTAACATCGTAAGGATAACCACTAAATTCTCCTGTAGTTGATTCCATTTCATTGACCCATACCTTATAGACTTCAACAGGATTTGTGTTAATATGCAATGACTTATCTTCAATAACTCCTTTTACCAAAGGCTTCAAAAGTTCTTGAAGACATTTCTGACCATGGCCATTTCTATTAAAACCAACAATCATCTTAATTACAAGTGGATTTCCTGTAATGATATCTGACAAATTTTGAACCTTACACTGAATTTCTTCCTCTAAGGCTCTACGAAATAAGCATAATAGGAGATACTCTTCACGGGGTGTAGATCCATAGTTATAAAGACTAAAAATCACAGACTCTACAAATTTAGAGGTATGACTTGCTGGCATGGCAAATATTAATCTGGCAAGATAACAAGGCTCAGTCTGGAGTAAATAAAATAACTGTTGGTAGGACTCAAGGCGGACTCTGCTCTCTTTACTCAAAGCTCTTAATCCTTTTCCACCACGAAGCCAGGGTCCATCCCACAGCTGGGTTGCATCTTTCCTTCCATGTTGTCCTTTAGGTCCACGAGTAATTAATTCCTGAAGAGTTATTCGATTATGGACCAAAAGTCCAATTTTCACATCCATATCATTGACTTGCTGCTCTAAATCTTGGTTATAGCGAATAGTTTGGACTACTTTTCCTCTTATCTTTTGTAACTGTAGCTCTTCAGCAAAATCCTGCTCATTGATTTTTAAATGATATACAAATTCTTGTATTGCTGGCAAGGAGGGATTTGGAGAGCGAATTAAAAGCTTAAACTTTTCTCTCATTTTTGCAGTTCTCCAATATGCCTGAATTGTTCTAACAGAATTTTCATGGTACTTGAAGAACTTCTTTCGCTCTAGAAATTTTTTGTGCTCAAGCCACATTCTAATGTATGATTGTATTTTAACTGCAGCTGGAATTTCAGTACACAGGTACTTTAGCCTAGCCTTAAGGGAAAATCTTTGAAGACAATTTCTCCACCATCTTTGTATTTTTATTACCTTTTCTACATTCTTAATGAATTTCTTCTCTCTTTGTAGCATAATACATCTTAACAAGTAGCCTCTGATTCTAGCCTGAAACTTAACAACAGTTGGTTCAACTGAGGAACACAAATTTAAATAATAATATTTGGTATTCACGTCATCAATGATTGCTCTAATTTCATCTTTTGAAAGAAAATATGAAGCTGCTGTAAAACAAGATGGCTTTATCCAATTATTTACCAAAGCTTTAAGATCAAAATAACAATGATATTCATTTATAACACACTCTACCCATGAAAATGTGCCATTATCACATTTGCTTGATTGCTTATTTTTTATTGCTGAACATTTTTGCTCTTTAGCAATCACAAGTTGTTTTAAGTACTCAGATGAACATTGAGGTAATATAGCTTTTACTTCCACGTCAGGACTTCTCAGAGAATCAAGAAGACTACATTTATTGTTATTTTCCACAGCTGTATTAACTGATGCAATAGCTGTACACATTCTGTTTGCTTTATTTGCAATTTTATTTGCTTCATTAATTGCACACTGAATTTCTTCAACAGAGAGAATCCTACATTCCTCATTCTGAAATTTTGTCTTCTGTTCATTAGCTAAGAACTGAATATACAACTCAGCATGTTTAGAGTCTACACATGTGAACATAACTGGATTTGTTAATGCCTTCAAAATATTTGTAGTATCTCTTATAGAAATATAGTTATTAATTTCCTTCAGAATTTTTAACGTTGCCATTTCTTGCTCTGCTTGCTCATTTGCTTCATCAACAAGTGTTTGAATTTCAAAGTGTGTAAGAAAAGAGCACTTAGATACTTTAACCTTTTTTACAAGTGCCTCTGTTAAATTTCTTTGATAATGTTTTGAATTTTCTGAATATATACTATATATATGAGCATCAGGATTTTCCAAAGAATCAACTATTTTCAATACATTGCCATTCTGTATTGCTTTATTGATCACAACAAGTGCAGAAAGAACTTTGATTCCTCCCTTAATATCTTCTAGGCTAAGATCTTTCCCACTTTCCTTCCTAATTGTTGCAAATTCTTCATGATACAACTCTGAGGCAAAGTCATAAATAGGAGAAAGCTGGAGCAGAGGATTTTTTAGAGCTTTTATTGTTGCATGATGCGAATCTTCAAGACCCTGGTTAATTTCCCGAATGGCAACTTTCATTTTATTTTGTTCAGATGCCAGATTATTTGCCTTTCTTATTATCTGCTGCAGTTCATCTTTATTTAGAATGAACAAATTATTATTTGTTGTTTTCTTACTTTTTTCTTCCAAAATACAACTTAAATACCAGTCAGCACTATTGAGATTAACATCTTTCAGTCCCAAATGCGTAGTAGTCAGTGCTTTCATTAAATTATTACAATCATGCATAGCAATTGCTTTATCCACACTTTCTAAAATGAAGGTTGTATTTACCATGTGAATATGGCCCTGAATTTCAGCTTGAGTCAAAAGTTCATCATATACATCAGAAAGAAAGTCAGCATTAATTGACCTGTTTTGTGAATTTTCTGCTTTTACCCTTTTTGCTTCACACAGTATCCTTTCATATTCTCCAGCATAGTCTGCAATTATATTTGTGACATGAGCATTTGTATTTTGTAATGCCTCCAAAATGTCGTTTGCATTCCCTTTATCTAGGGCTTTATTAATAACCATTATAGCAGCGTGTAAAGCGGCATCATCGACACCCATTTCATTTGCTAAAATACCTCCTATTTTACCAAACGCTGGCATTTTAATACCATATTTTTCAAACTCCTTACGGACCACTGCTATTTCTTCAGACGTAAATTTTAATCTCCCATATAAATCTTGAATCTGTGGAGCTCTTCCTAATTTAAATAAATAAAGACTGAGGGCGTGTACACAATATATAACTTTGGGCATATTCTTTTTTTCGTAAAGATCAAAAGTTTCTGGAAGAAAATAAGATGGTAAACCAATTACCTTCATGGCACGAATCCAGTGGTTGATATTATCAGTATGACGAAACTGAAGACCACGTTTTTGATATAACGCTTGATCAGTGTCATAAATCTTTTTTATTGGAAGGACATCAGGTGCAAAAACATGCCCAAGCTTAGCAAGATAAACTCCATTCCTCATCCATTCTTCCAGTTCTGTTGTTTGTGGGAGTTCTTCTTTAATGCATGCTTGAATCCATATACGAGCTTCTTCTAAACGACATAAATATTGATAGGCAACACTTTCTTGGCGCCTTTCATCCATTTCTTCTGAAGAAACACGTTCATCTTCCATGTTGTTACCTGATTTGATCGAGGAAATCATATTTGCGTAAAGGAAGTTTGCACTTCCGTAAAATCAGGGATGAATCACATTCACCACTACTTACCATAAATGCGTGCTTAACACAACCAGCAGGTAAACGTTTTCAAATATCAACACATTTTCCTCCTGGACTGCGAGTGGCGAGCGGATTTGCTAAAAACCAATCAAAATGCAGTATTCTACTGCGCGTGCTAAACAGAGTACGTGGTAATATTTAAGTGCGGAAGCGGAAATCCAAAAAAACACGGCGTAAAAAGGAGATTGAAGTTACTTTATGAATAGTATCTTCTCTTCTTCAAGTTCTCTGCCCTCAAGTAGGTTCAACTCTTAAGGCGGGATTAAAGTTATTTATATATATTTTTTTTTAATGTCAGAAAATGGAGTTTGCTATTTTTAAAAATCTTGTATGCTTGCTAGTCTGTTGTCTAGTTAAAACTTTATGATTTTAATTTAGCATTGTTTATTCTTTGAAATCATTTATTATTATCATTATTATTAGCTATATGGTGCAAGGAAGCCTGTGGCTTATGCTGCACCAGCAAAAAAAAAAAAAAAAAAATCTCTAGAGAGAGAGAGAGAGGGGGAAACACCAAGAAAGATAAGAATGATGATATCCAGGCCCTGGGTGTGCCAAACCCATACTCACCAGATGTGACTTCCTGCTTATTTCATTATATTGTTTGTTTTTTTTTGTTGTTTTTTTTTTTTTAATTCTTTACTTTGAATAGACTTCCTTAATTTGGTTAAATCTGGTTTGATAGACTTGATTTGGTTAAGAAATATGTTAAGAATACTTCCACAATAAGCGGTATCGCTGAAGTACGGAAGTGGAAAATCCAGATTGACTTTTTTTTCTGAATATTATCTTCTTCTCTTCTTCAAGTTCTCTACCCTCAAGCAGGTTCAGGGCTCCATTGACGTCAAGCTTCTCTATTCTGTGCTTTCCTTTTAATTCGTGCATATTTTTTTTTCCCATCCAATCCATCCTTCCGATTCACATTCTCAATCACTTTCCTCAATGCTTTCTCTTCTAAAAACATGTCTTATAAAGTTCTTTTATCTTCTTCTTAGTTCTTTTACTAACGTTCTCCCTTCTCCTACTTTCCTCAATACTTTATCGTTACGCACTTTGTCCACCCATTTCACCCTTTCCATTCTCTTCCACACCCACATCATGATAGCTTCCAGCCATCTGATTTGTCTTCCCAGTTTCCATGTCTCTGAGCATATAGTACACTGAGTGAACAGAAATCATGGGATATCTACCTAGTAACGGGTAGGCCCACCTTTTGCCCAGATAAGGGCAGTCACACGGTGAGGCATTGAGTCCACAATTCAGGAAAACATTCCACAAGTATTTCCATCCATGCTACGATGGTCTGAGACTATTTAAAGGCGACTACGATGGTCTGAGACAGTATTTAAATTCTATACAGTGGGACCAACTGATGATGTTACCAACAGCAAATTCAAAATGGGAAGCATTCAAAGAACTTATCATGGAAGCTATTAGGCTTTGCATACCAATTAAGAAATAAGCCTCGGGCTTCCTTGCACCGTATAGCTGATAATAATAATAATAATAATAATAATAATAATAATAATAATAATAATAATATTGTTCAAGGTTAAATGGATGTTACATGACTAATGAGACATATGGTACAGAAGAAAAATGCATGGAATACATATAAATTAATGGGTGACATGGAAGCCTATGATAGATATAAGCTGGTCTGTAACCAAGTCACAAAGGAGATTAGGCAGGCAAAGGCAGATTATGAGAAATCCTTGGCAAAGGATGCAAAGAAAAACAATAAAGAGTTCTTTACCTATTTAAACTCTAGAAGGAAAGGGATGAATCAGATTGGTCCACTGGATATTGATGGTTCAACTGTTGATGATCCTGCTCAGGTGGCTAACAAACTAAATGAGTATTTTGCATCTACATTCACACATGAGGAGCTATTCAGGGAGGGGAATGCCAGAGGTGAGTTAAACTCTGGCAGTGAGCTAGATGATTTTGTAATAACTGAGAGGAAAGTGGAGGAGATATTGTTGAAGATAAACATAAAAAAGGCACCCGGGGTGGACGGGATCTATCCAGTTATATTAAAGGAGGCAGCAAACCCTTAGCCATAATTATGAGAGCTTCTTTGGACTCAGGGAAGGGACTTTGGACTCAAGGTACCCATGGACTAGAGATGTGCAAACGTGAGCCCAATTCACAAAGGAGGATCAAAGGGCAACAAAAGTAATTATAGACCTGTTAGTTTAACTTCTATTCCAGGAAAATTAATGGAGGCACTGGTTAAAGAAGCACTGCAGGATCATCTAGACAAGGTTTCAGTTATAGCTCGGACACAGCATGGTTTTGTTAAGGGAAAGTCTTGCCTGACCAATTTGATTGGATACTACCATGCAGTCACAAAAGAACTGGATGCAGGGAATAACTTTGATATTATATACTTGGGTCTTAGAAAGGCTTTTGAAACTGTTGCACATGGAAGACTGCTGCACAAATTAAAGCAGTGTGGCATTGGAGGCAAATTGCTGCTACAGATAAAGGGATGGTTGAGGGGGAGAAGACAGAGAGAGAGTGGTAATCAATAGATACTGCTCATCGTGGACTAATGTTGTTAGTGGAGTCCCTCAGTGTTCAGTGTTGGGTCCATTATTGTTTTCTGTATTTATAAATGGTATTGATGATGGTATATTAAGTTTAATGTCCAAGTTTGTAGACGATACAAAGGTTGGCAGGGTTGTTAAGGACACTACTGACGCGATGCTGCTGCAACAGGATTTGGAAAGGTTGAGCAGATGGGCTGAGAGGTGGCAAATGAAGTTTAACATTGACAAATGTAAAGTACTACATATGGGAAACAGTAACTCCAGAGCAACGTATCAACTCTGTGGTACTACACTGACAGTGGTAGAGAATGAAAAGACCTGGGGCTAATTGAGCAGGCAGATATGAAGTTCTCTGAGCAGTGCAGACGGGCTGCATGAGTAGCTCATGGTGTCTTGTCAATGATATAAAGGAATTTTTCCAGCAGGGATAAGGAGGTGATTATTCACTTGTATAAGGCAATGGTCAGGCCACACCTTGAGTACTGTATACAGGTCTGGTGGCCTCATTTCATGAAGGATGTAGAGCTGCTGGAACGAGTACAGAGAAGGGCAACAGGATTAGTGAATGGAACAAAGAGTTGTTCTTATAAAGAAAGGCTTAGGTTTTGCAAATTACAGTGTCTGGAGACTAGGCACCGGCGAGGTGATCTGATAGGGGTGTATAAAGTCTTGAATTGTTTGAGCATGCTCAATTCCGATGGGATTCTTCCTTTATAGCTCAGAATAATCATCTGAGAGGGCATACATTCAAATTGAGGAAAGACAGATGTAGGACAGATGTGCGGAAATTTGCCTTTAGCCAGTGGGTAGTTGGTTGGTGGAACAGACTTCCATCCCTTGTTGTGGAAGTTGATAGCCTAAATAAATTAAAGGTTCAACTGGACAGGTATTTCGAACGAACGGGATTTTGTGTTTCAGCACTACAGGTGATAGTGGGCCTAGACCAGCACATTAGGTTGACACACGAGCGCCAATACTTTTTCGGCCTTGCTCTGCAGAGGTTCTGCACCACCACAGATGAACAAGGTGGAGATGGGCAAATGCCTAGGAGCTACCAGCAATATCACACACACACACACACACACACACACACACACACACACACACACACACACACACACACACACACACACACACACACACACACACACACACACACACACACACACACACACACACACACACACACACACACACACACACACACACACACACACATTCCTGGGTGGACGATCCAAAGCTCGAATGGACCTTTCCACAGCATCCCAAAGATACTCAATAGGGTTCAAGCCCGATGAACAGGGAACTCATTCCATGGTGTAAAATCTGCAGAATGTTGTTTTGAACCAGGTTCTAGTCACCACGGCTCTGTGGGGAGGCGTATTATCCTGCTGAAAGGGTCCGTGCACGATGACCATGAAGGGAAGCAAATGATCTGCAAGGATGGACGCGTAACCTATACCATTCAGAGATGCATCTAGACGTAGCAGAGATCCAAACGTGTGCCAGTTGAACACGCTGAAGACCATTACCGACCGTCCACCTGCCTGAACAGTTCTTTTTTGACATGACGAGTGCATGGCAGAATTCGCATGAACCTATTCTGCCAGATATGCACCCTCCCGTCCACTCCAAATAATAATTAGAAACGGTACTCATCGGACCAGGTAACCATCTCCAATCACCGTAGCCGTCGACGTTTGTCTTGCATTTTTTCAGCCAATCGCAGAGAACTTCAGCGAAACCATTGCAAGAAACGTCTCCATCAAGACCATCAGGCGATCATTAGACGCAATAGGTTATGGGAGCTGCCAACCCACAACCCACCAAGATCCCATTGCTAACACCACGACACAGGACTCTACGCCTGAGAGACTGGGCAAAAGAACACCGAAATATGACATGCAGTGTCATACAGAAATTAAAGTTATAAAAATATCAATTATAAGGTGATCATCGAGTAACTTTATTGGTATATCTACATTTAAAAACGCTCTCGTGGGTAGGACAGTGGTAGAATTGCTGTCCTCCCCACACCGGGTGGAAAAGATCTGAGTCCGAGTCTCGTCGATGACGGGAAGAATTTTTATGGGCCCTTGTCACAACGTCGCTGAGTTAGTCACTCTTTGGTGAGGGAAACATGGGTTTTTCCTCCCGGTTTTTCGTACAGCAAAACAAAAAATCGACCTCACGCAATTTGCAGACAATATACACAGAACAATATTGTCTTGGTCGCTGATTATCCTAAAACCCTACAACAACAACAACATTTAAAGACAAAGAATAATAATTAACCCCAGGGGCTCACATCTGGTGAATATGGGCTTGGCACACCCAAGGACCACAGCTGGATATCATCATTCTTCTCTTTCTTGGTGATTCCCTTCTACTTCTCTCTCTCTCTCTCTCTCTCTCTCTCTCTCTCTCTCTCTCTCAGGGTAACTCGGAAATTTTTTTTAGCTGGTGCACCATAAGCCTCAGGCTTCCTTGCACTGTATGGCTAGTAATAATAATAATAATATGATTTCCAACGGCGATGGCATAATCCACAGCGTAGTATATACTATTACCACTGTGTGGCATAATCAGTCACAGAGAAGTAAGATATGTTACTACTCTGTGTAATCAGTTACCAGAAATCTTATTAACGCTGTTTCTTCTGAACTTTCGATACTGCAAATGTTTATGTGAGTTTAACCGAATCTTAACTGAAGAAGTAAGATGTTTAATGTCATGCACCTTGTAATTTGCTTAAAACTCTGAAATAAGAAACTGCTGTAATGTTTCACCCGCCCACGATATGTTTAAAAGGAAACGCAGAGTAGTGTATTTTTTTACTTGTGTAGAGTATTTATGTAGATTCTCATCCATGATTTGTGTACTGTAATGGCAACTAAGCGCAAGTTCAGTATCCCTGTGCTCGACGATGAAGAAGATAAACTTGAAAGCGTATGTATTTTGCAGTCTTTCAACTAAACTTTTAACTAAGCTTTTATATATCTCAAAGGTATGTAAGAATTGTACTCACTCGACTTGCACACGTAAGGATCAAATTGATTAAACTGTACTTTGGGAATGGGTTGATATATGATTCATAATAATCCTCGAGAACGTCACAGTACTGTATAGTTTGACTATAGTTTTTGTTTAGCTTCGGGATAGCATTAATTATTAGCCCAAGAAAAGCTACCCATTGATAATCACCCTCTGTTTTCTGCCACTCAGCCATCCCTTTATCCATGGCAGTAACCTGTCCCTAATGCCACTGCTCTAATTTGTATACTATTTCATGTGGAACAGAATCAAAAGCTCTTCTGCGCTGTACTCCAGTATATGATGTCAGAATTATTTTTTCGTCCAGTTCCTTTTTACTACATCGTAGTACCTAATTAGATTGGTCAGATAAGATTGCCCTTAAAATATACCATTGACATTTACTATTTACAGCTTCAGATGCTGATGCTCCATAAAGCAAATTATCATTAATATCAATTAACTGTTCGATAATAACAGGAAGAATAAAAGTTTATAAATATTAACCCTCCACTTCTAACATGCCATCTGATTGATATCAATTTTCTTAAATTTTTCTCTTATTTTTTAAATTTGGAAATAAATCCACCTCAGCACCTTTCTCCACCAATATTCTTAAAATGATTGTGGTATTTACTGTTTTCATTTTAATATATTATTATTATTAATTTATTATTAAAAATTAATTTTTTGTTTGGCTTTTAATAGAGGCCATCAGGTGATAGCATTTATGTTTCTTCTACTCAATGCCAGCAAGTGCTGTCAACTTGCCAGAGAACTTTGATTTTGCTGGCATCTGACAGACATCACATGAACATGTAAGTTTAGCAAATCATAATGTGTCTGAGATGCATTACAGACATAATGCAACTTTATTCCATTTAGGGTGCAAGCAGTGGAACATCTATAAAGAATGATCGATATAAAGCTTATTTAGAATTTCTAACCAGCTGATTTTTAAAATATTTATTATTTTTTTTTTTAATTTGTTCTCCCTGAAATATTGTTATTGTTCAGTGTAGCTTATTAAATGACAAAAAAAAAAAAAAAAATCTAGTGTTAACTAAATATATGAGCATGTACACACTAGTAATGAAAGCCTAAAATAGATCTAAAAAAAGCACTTTATCCCCCATTATTTTCTCTGAACCAACTTTATTGTATCCTATATATGAGTATTCATCACAACCATGTTCCTTATACAGAATTTTGTGTGAGTTGCTGCGAAGACTGGATGAACAGACTGAAGGGGGAATCAATTCAGCACAAAATTTGTGATGCAGTGCAGGTAGTTGGTTCATCTTTGTATCTATTTTACCAAGATCTTTCTCAGATTTTTATAGATGAAACTAAGGGAAAATCTTGAATTATTGTAAGTAATGACTAGGTGAACAAAGTGGTTGTTGCAAAAGGTGACTAAACAAACCTTTTAATGCTTTAGAATCTGATAACTTCTATATTACAGATTGAGAGCTTGATAACCTTACTACATGATATTTGTCTCTTGTCGATTTCTTCTGATTATTACTGACAGCTATTGCAGATCAAACTTTTGAGACTTTCAGGTTTTTTTCCTTAATCCATTTAAGGTAACTTAATCATACTTAAAAACAGTGATTATCTAAATATTTAATTTACAACTAACCATTAATTATTCTGTTTTAGGTATCCTAACTTTGTTTAATAAGGATAGGTATTTAAGAGGTTATACCTTCTATATGATGTACCATTAATTTGATCAGTGTGGACTATTAATCACAATTACTGAGAACCAGTGAGAGAGAAACATCATACATGATTATCAAACTGCTGTATGAAGTAGTAGTAGTAGTAGTAGTAGTGGCACTTGATGCAAGAAAGCAAGTGTAGGAGCTTATGCAGCATCAGCCAAAAAAAAAAAAAAAAAATCACACCATACCCTCCAATTGCCTGTCCAGTTCCTCCTTAAATTTATTTAACCTATCAACTTCCACAACGACAGATGGAAGTTTGTTCCAGCAATTAACCACCCGCTGGCTAAAGGCAAATTTCCGCACATCTATTCTACATCTATCCTTTCTTAATTTGAACTTATGTCCCCGTAGGTTCGTATTCTGAACAAGTGGGAGGATCCCATCAGAATTCAGCGTGCTCAACCCATTCAAGGCCTTATAGACCTCAATCAGATCACCGCGCAGGTGCCTAGTCTCCAGCCACTGCAATTTGCAGAACTTAAGCCTCTCTTGGTAAGAGGATCCCTTCATTCCCCTCACCAATCGTGTTGCTCTTCTCTGTACACGCTCAAGCAAATCTACATCCTTCCTAAAATGAGGCCTCCAGACCTGTACGCAGTACTCAAGGCATGGCCTGACCATTGCCTTATACAGAGGGACAATCACCTCCTTTTCCCTGCTAGCAAAATTCCTAAGTTACGGGAATGTTTTCTATAGTGCTGAAAGGTTTGTTTATTTGACTCTTGCCAGATATTTATAGGAACATATGATTTATGCTCATCCAAACATATTGTATGATTAGCATTATATAACTTATTTCAGGATAATCAAGGGGAAGTATATGTTGAAATTTTCTTGGCATACAAAAAAGTTTGCCAAAAGCATCTCTTTTCAAACATGTTTATAGGAACACCTAACTTTATAGGTATTATTATGAAGTAATAATGTCAATTAAATGATATTAATACCATGTACAGCATGAATCAAAGAAAAAAAATTAAACATTAAACATATAAATTAAACTTAGCTTACTTGTTTAATTCAAAATTCAGTTACGTGTCAACTAAATTTAGCAAGTAAATGAAATAAGAACTTTATAACAAGATCATATGAGAGGATATCAAAATGTTTTCCTCTGAGCTTCTTCTGTGTATTCTATGAATGTTATGTTTTATTGACTGCATTGCTTGTTTAATAGTAATATATGTCAGAAGTTTCATTGCTTTAACACTTATGTTTCTTTTGTTACAGAGATGAATATCAATTCATTATCAAATTCTTGTTTTTGCAAGGCAACAGTATGAAGAAGGTCATATTAAAATATTCATATCCACTTGCTCACATATGTTCAGAAAGAATAAAAGCAGGCCTGCTCTGCTGAATTGATTGCCATGTATGATAGCGATCCTTTCCTGTTTTTTTCCCGATTAGTGACCATGAATGAATCATGAATACATCATTTTGATCAAGAAACAAAACAGGTTTCAAAACAATGGAAACATCCATCCTCACCAACTCCAAAAAAGGCCAGAGTGCAACCATCTGTAGGGAAGATGTTGCCGTTAGTTTTGCGGGATGAGATAGGCATTATGCTCACAGATTACCTGGAGAAGAGTACCACCATCAATGCACATTACAGCACAACTTACTGAAGCAATTATATGCAACAATTAAGGAAAATGATGCAGAATGCTCAGCAAAGGTGTGCTGTTGCATCATGACAATGCACCACCCCACACTGCTGTCATAACCACTAATCTTCACTCAAAGTTAGGACTTCATATATTGCCACATCTGCCTTATTCCCTTGACTTGGCGCCTTCTGCAGCTGAAATCATTTTGGCTTGGGAAAGCATTTTTTTGGCAATGCAGAGGTAATTTCTGCAACAGAAGCATGGTTTCAAGAGCAAAGTGAGACCTTTTACAAAAATGGCATAAGGAAGTGCCACAAAAGATGGAAGAAAAGTGCCCCTTTTGGTGGTGACTACATAGAGGAGTAATATGTTTCAAATCAGGGGGAAAACTATTTTGGTATCCCCCTTTTATATGTAAGTAACAACACTAAACATTATTAAGCATTGAGGATTTACATGCAATGATGTGTCATTCCCATTACCTATTGGCAGGCACATAAACATCTATAGGTATATGGAGGGTAGGTGAGCTTATTTTAACCCTCTTCAATAGAAAATTCTAAAATTTTTAATAGATAAAACCAAGAGAAAATTCTTCTTGATAGGTGTTGTAAGTTATGACTAAGTGAACAAAGTGGTTTTAAAGAAAATGTGTGTCCATCACTGTACACTTGATGCTCATAATCTAAGTAATTGTGACATGCAAAATTTTTATATTAATGTAACATTCAATTGCATTGTTAATTTTTTCTCCATATGTGAATTTAGTGATATATACTAGGAGTAGACATCCAGTTGAATTTTCTTGTAGATTGGCTGGGCCCTTTTGGTGCTTGATGTTAAGTGTTACATTCATTAATAAAATAGTGTTATTTTCGCTAATAAAATTTGTTAGAAGATAGATCAATCACTTTTTATGAAATAGTTTTAACAGCAGCATTTTTAGTTTATCTGAAAAATTTTTAAAAATAAGATTTACATTTACATGTTTATTTATAAAATAAAATGGATGAAAATAAATGTACAACTATCATTTTGACTATTTTTTTAGGGTCCATAGCCTAACAAAGGACCCTTATAATGTCACTCGGTTGTCCATCCATCTATCACAGCATTGTATCTCTGGAACTACTCAACTTATTGACTTGAAATTTTGCATGAGTTTGTACATCATGTGGGCAAACACACCATATTGATCATTGTTGACAAAAATTTTCCTGAGAAATGGGGGGGGGGGACAAAATGTTGACAACATATAGCTTATTATGCTTAAAATATTTTTAAAATTAAAAATGGCAGTGCCAGACAGCAAAATGTCAGTAATTTTTACATTCCCCCCTCTATTTCACTAATGGAGCTAAAAATTTAAAAATCACATTAGCTATGCATTATTCGATGCTTATCAAGGGAAAACTATTCCAATTGAAATCTATCATTTACTTTTTGTGTTAAAATTAAAAAAATAATTTTTTATTGCACTTTGATAGCATGCTTCTTTGTACTAAGTAACTTTTGGTGACAAAAAGATTGCTAAATAGTTATTTAATAATTCTATAAAGGTCATTTATAAATTTTGCAACGAGAAGTATTTTTTAACAATTTTCAAAGCTGCAGTTGTCCCGGTAAGCAGGTACTCAGAAAGCCAGTTTTGAGACGGCGGTGGCAGGAAGGCACCTGCGCAGAGTCTTGCATGACCCTCACCTGCTAGTCGCTTCTTCCCCAAGACTTTAATCGCTTCTCCAGGAAGAAGTCAGAGTCACTTCTCCCACCCTTGTCATTCACAATAACTGACAAGACTCAAATAGACGTTTTCGTTAGTTCTTCAGTTTTAGGCCAAGCCAGAGTACTAGAAACTTTTCAGTTACCATAAAGCTCTATTTGAGGTACTCCACTAACGACCATTCGTGACTATGGACCCTTCATCCTGAATGCCTGGCGCTCTGTAGTTGTTCAATTTATTTAAGATTCAGGCTCCCAATTATCTAAAGCACCTGTAAAAACAATTTTTAGGAAGTTCTGGGATGGCATTTTAAGATTACCCCACATTTTATAATTTTTGAAAGTTGGATCTCTGTGCTTTTCTACAATTTTTATTTATTTGTTTGAAATTAATGATGAAAAATGTAGAGAACAAACTTTCAAAAATGCTAAAATGTGGGGCAATCTTTAAAAATTTTACCTTTAAATATCTTTACTTAAATTTATCTTTATTTATATAATGGTCACATGTATAGTTAAAATTTTTAATAGTTAAAATTTTTAATACTTGAAAATGGTAAAATTAATTATAGTTGTATTAACTTGTTTAATATCAGGATTAAAGAATTACAAATTTGTTAACCATTTCCAGGTTTGGCAATACTTCAAACCAGGTAAACTTTTTGAGGAATCTAAAGAATTGCTCAAGCAGTCACCCACCAAGACTTCAGCTACATCTTCACAAGATTCAGAATCAGATCAAGAAAGAATTGTTCAAAGTTATAAGTCAACAAACAATACTTCTGCAGAGATACAAAAAAGAAATGGAAATGAATCTAATTCAGAAGGTTCTGATTCAAAGCGAGCAACATCATTTGAAAGCGCATTTGGGCACCTAAAATCTTCAAAGTTTTATGAATCTGTAGCTAAAGATCTTTAGTAAGTTGAGAAATTGACAAAATAATGCTTAATGGTTAGAAATATTACCAGGGTCAACTGGCATAATCATGCACCACTATCAATGAAAACTTTCCCTTTAAAAGTGATTTTATTTTCTGCTTACTTTCCAAAATGTTCAGAATTAGTGATAAAGTTGTTTCACATTTAGCCATACTCTTTAATTCTTTTTAAGCGTAGCAGGATTGTCTGCCATGACAGTATAGTGGTTTTGCCTCTTGTCACCCAATTGAAGAAGTTTGGTAGATTGGAGGACTTCTTAAATCCTTAGTTTCCCCATGAGTTATTCCAGGTTTATCAGCTTGTACAAATTTGCCTGTTAACACATACTTGTACAAACAATACACACAGCATAATATGGCCTTAGATGCTAATGCACTGTATAACTCATAATAACAAAACAAAATTTGCCATTCATGGATGAGGATTATATCCCTAAGATGTGCATGAACTAAAAATTAGCAAATAACGAGGTAAGGATCAATATGAAAAGAGAAATATATCGAGAACATGTTGAAAGTTTACTGAAGTGAGGTTATAGAATCTAAACTAAAATAACAAAAACAAATTATAAAGCATTGAAAGTATGCTTGAAGAACATATGGATTACTTTTTTACTTTAAAAAATTTAATTGAAAAACATCAGGAATACAATATTAAAATATGTTTTGTTCTAGAAGATCACTCTTAAATTCTCAGTTCATTAAGATATTTTTGCATAAATATATTTCAGTATTGCTGCATCTCTTAAGTGAGGCATGTGGGAAAAACTGACTGAGATTCTGATCCAATGTCCATTCCTCATCCGCTTGTCAAAATGGTTCTTGCTGTGCTTGTCAGGGAACTGGGAACACAGTTCTGACACAATCAATATAAACTTTCTTCCAAACTATTTCAAAAAGCAGTTGCTTCACCTTCCTTGCACTGTATCTTACTTCCAGAATAAAGTAATTTATAATCATTGTTTAGCTGTAATTTTATGATAACTGATTCAGATACCATAACTTAGTTTTTACTGCTAATTAATTTCTTCCTTGCCATATAATCTTCAGACATTGATTGTACCTATCTTACTATTGGTAGTAGCAATAATGCAAGGAAACAAGCTTATGCAGCATGAACACTATGTTTAAGGATTGGGGGTTACATTAGCACTTCTCTAATCCAAGGAGGTCTTCCTGGAGTCTAGTGATGCTCTAATTAACATTCAGTTAATGAGAGAATCATTCACCAAATGTTAACATTCTCATTGATTTATTTTGCTGCATTTATTTTACTACACCCTTTCAGTAACTTATACACCTCAGTCAGATCTTCCCCTAGATATCTTGTTGTGAAACTCTGCATTCCATATCTTCTAACCATTTCTTTTTACACTGTTGCTCAAAAAACATTGCATCACTTTATTTTTTAGGTTTTTTTCTTTATACAGGCAGCTAATCTTTTAGAAATAGCTGAAAGAACATAAATAAGTAATAACAATATGCATATGAAACTGTTAACTGCAGAAAATTTTACTTTGATGCCTTATGAGTAAATATACAGTGAAATAAGAACTTTTCTCCAAAATAACAGCATGTTACTTATGATTCATATAATAACAAAAATTCTATGAAAGCAGCAATTTTTTTTATTACTTTGCTCATACGAGGATAACAGCAGTGGCACGTTATACCTTCATGGGGTTCAAGGCAAAATGGAATTTGGGGACCCCATCAACACTCAATGTTTAATGTTCTTACACTCATTTTTTTATGTTTCTTATACTTGTTCATTTAGATTTCTTATACTCATTAAAATTAAAATCTGCTGAATTATTCCCCTTCACCTCAGTTCTGCTTGGACATTCACTCAAGACTGGTTGATAAGATCGTGGCTACCATCTCCCTGCTACTGTACTGCCTTAAGCAAAAGGGTGCCAGCAGCACCGGTGACACACAAGTCAGTCTTTATTTTTTCATTTAACTCAACTATTTAATGAAGTACTAAATATAAAATTTCTTCAAAATCAGTAAAACCATTTTTGAAAAAAAACATAATTTTCAAATTAATCTTCAAGTAAAGTTCATTGACCTTGGCAGGTAGAAAGTTCAGTTTCTGATAAAAATCACTTAAAAATATTATTAAAAAACAGCAATGAGTTTTTGAAACTGATTTTGGGGCCCTAGGCAGCTGTCTTTTTTCCCTATAGGATAATGCACCACTGATGACAAGCAGCTACATAACCAAATAACACAAAAAAATGCACATTGATATAATATTTCATTGGCCCTCTCCCCTTGTTTTGATGACTGCACATTGTTGTGGCATCAACTAGATAAGGCTCTCTAAATATAATTTTGGGAAATCTCGTACCAAACATGGATTAATGTCTCCTGTGGCTCTCTCAGTGTTTTTAGTTTCTTTTGCATTACTGAAACACCCATTTTGTTTTAACAATTTTCAATTGGATTGAGGTCGGGACTGTTCCCAGGCCATGTTATTCTGTGAATTTATTTATTTTCCACAATTTTTGCAGCTGTGGACAGTAAAGATGGCTTAATAAATTATGTTTATTTAAGCAAGGGTGCAATGTTTCATAAATTTAAAACTTCTGCTAATTTTATGAAGTAGTACTTACAGTTTTGGCTCTATGACGTGGAGCAGAATTGTCCTGAAAAATGCAATTGGCAACAACATCCCCATAGTAATCTTCAGTTATGGGAAGTAATTTTGTCTCAGCATTCACTGTACCCTTCACATATTCAAGATGGCCAACTCCTCTATGTGAAATACAGCTGCATATCATTTCAGATGCAGAATTTTTCATTGTTTAGACAAAGTCAGGATGAAATTCTTCTCTCCTTTATCTAACAGTCTGCCGGCCATCCAAACCATTCAAGTTGAATTTTGACTCATCAGAGAAAGTAACGTGTTTCTACTGATCCTCAGACCAGCTAGCATGCTCATTTGCCCATTTCTAGACATTGGGCTTTCATTTTTTGCATCAAAAGTGGCTTTTTTTTCTTGGATGACATACTACTAAACCCAATGAAAAAAGGCAGCTATGTACTGTAGCAATACTTACCTTTACTCCTGTATCCTCTTTCGATGCTGTTTTTAGATTTGTCAATGAGGATCTGTCTTGGACACACAGATGGACCAGATATCTGTCCTGCACTACAGAAGATATTTGTGGATGTTTGCTTCCTTTCTTTCTATTTGGACTGCCAGTTTCTGATAATTTTCTTAATGAATATGCCACTGTTGACTGATTACAGTGAATCCTTTTAGCTATTTCATACTTGGATGTCCCTGTAGCAGAACTTTTTCTATATGGTGTTAATTGTGAGAACTTAGCCACTGCAATATTACAGAATACTAGGCTTGTGATAGACACCATTTGTACTACTGATAGGGTGATGCAATTGTGTATGGAGCATGACGTCATCTAAAAGAGCTTGCTAGAGATGGATGATACAGTAGGGTAATGCTATTACAAAACATATTTGATATATTACCAAATTTCACAGAAATTCGGTGAATTTTGCAAGTGATGCAGGCACCTCCGTAGCCAGGTGGGCAGGAGCAGCAGTGCGTAGCACATGCTTCTTGATTAGACCGGGGTTCGAGCCCACAAGCCACCAAATACGGAGGATGTGGAAAGGTCAGGGAATGACCACCGCATATCCCCGGAGCAATATGGCCTTAGTTGCTAATGCTCCTAAAAACCAAATAACAACAACAACATGTGATGCAATTTTTTTGAGCATCACTGTATGTGCAAAGATTTGCACTCATTACTAACCTGGTTGCCCTTCTTTGTAACCTCTCCAGAAATTTAAGGTAATTTTTAAGTGGTCTCCAGACCGGAATGCAATATTCCAAATTTTCTCTAGCATCATCTTATATAGAGTGATAATGTCATCTTTCTCCTTACTAACAAGGGATTAAATATCTAGAAATATGTCTTAATAATAGACAAAGTAGCATTCTTAGTAATGGACAATACTGCATACTTGTCTATATTGAGAATGTTGGTTTTGAAGATTTTGGTACAATATTTTGTAAACTTCTTTTCAGTTTTGTTATTTAAAGGCAAAGATAGACTAAGAGGCAGAAATCAACTTTGGAATTAGTTTATTTCCCTGAATATCAAGCCAGTATTAACAGAACAGGAAAAAAATAACATATAGTAGAGTATGTTAGTGAAGATGCAGGGTATAAAGAAAAGTACAAAGTACAAGAAAATTTTTTTAATCAAATAAAAAGAAAACAACCTGTTTTAGTCAGTAATATCAAAAAAACTGGAATAGCCATCACTGAAGTGAAGTGAATAGAAATATAGTTTTTATTCACTTTACTTCACTTTTCAAATTTCACTTTTAATTTTAAAATTAAATTATCAGTATAGCAGTAATATAAAAAGGTGCTTTACTGATTCATGCCCAGAAATATATTCTTTCTCATTTCTCTAATGTTTGTACATAGCGATTTTGTAGTTCACTACTGTAGGGAATATTTTAATTATTAATAAAATCTTTATTAAATATTTTCCAAGTTTATGTGAATAAATTGCAGTTTGAAAAAAAAAAAATAGCATTAAGATTTAATTGTGGCATTTTTTCACTTTCAGTGACGTAAAAAAACCAGAAATATCTAATCCGGTGGTTAAACTTCCTGGTAGCACTAATAGCATCATAGTAAACCCTCGTCAGGTTAGTTTTTTTTTTTTTTTTGTTTTAAATTTAATATCAGAGAATATTAAGAATATTTAAAAGGTAGGATGCACAGCTATAAAAATATTATTTAGTAACATGGCTTGAAGAAAATCAATTATTGTACACAGTACAGACATTCAGACAAAGATTTTAGCTTTTGTACAGAAAAGAAAGTTTTAGCTAATTAAGTAAACTATATTTAAATACTTAAAAGTTATTACTTATTAAAAATGCTTTATGACTAAATGAAAAGGTAATGATTAAAAATTCCATTTAAGCTAAGAGCAGTGTTATTAATATTAGACACTTGCATTAGCAAAATATATTGTTAATTTCACAGCACAGGCAAAGAATACCACTCAACAATATTTTTATATAATATTTTATCGTTTGATGTTCTGCAATAATTCATAACAATTTTTATCAGATTACAAAACAAAAAATATTTATCATGATGTATAAAGTATTGTAACAGTTCATTTCTTTATGAAAAAAATATGGTTATTGCAGTTAACCTGAGGTTCAGAAATTCCAGAGTCACTCTAAAAGTAATGATGCCAGTTCTTTTGATGAAGATCAGATTACTGCTGTGCAACTTTTTCAAAAGAGACTGATCAAAATGAAGAAACAAGTAATTTTCTCTAGGTTAAGTCAGTTTCTCAAATGCTTAAGTTATCCTCCCCTCCCTTGCTCCAAAAAAAATCCTGGGTACACTAATTTTGTTATGTAATCTTTAGAAAGGGAAACATTTCCTACCATTGTTGGCACAGTTCTGTTTTTATACTCCAATATGGCCACTACGTCAGGGGGAGTTAACAGTTAATCATTCTGACAGTGAATACAATCATTAACAATATTTAGGAGTCATCCTGCCTTGAACCACAGTCCACCCAAATGTGTATGCTACTTCAATTGTGTGCTTGACTATTCAGGTATTTTGCTTATATGATTGGGGGAACATGTTTACAAATAGTAGTAAAAATTAGCAGATGGATTTGTGTTACAAATAGAGAGCATGTATCAAATTGTTGACTACAGAAAGGAAGAGTGGATAGCATAAACAGTGAGTGCATTGGATCCCATGCTTACAGAGGTTCTGTGCTCTTCAAAAATTTTATTGTATATATGGTACCTACATTTTAAAAGCAATATTTGAAAAAAAATGACAGAACTATTATATCCATGTTACCTTATTTTGTCATTTAATCGAATATTTGTTTTTAATACATGCTGCCCTACCATTAATATCCAGACATCTGTATATCTACAAATAATATTTATTTACATGAAAACTAATAATATGGTCTGAAACCTTTAACCTTTATGACAACCTCTAGTCTCTGTGGAACATTTGCCATCAGTTTTTTGTAAATGTCCTCCACTATTTTCTGCCATTTGGCCTTCAAAGCAGCAACCAGTTCATTTCTGCAATTTTGGGCAGTCTCTCCTCACATGCATCCATTTGATCCATTTCATCCCGGAAGTTCTCTATAGGATTATGAGCAGGGTTCTGGGCTAGCCAGTCTAACTGTTCAACATTCATGTTCTCAAGCCAGTTCATTACAACACTGATAAGGTATGGGCCTCCGCCAAGTGCTGCCACAACACAGGTAATACAATACTGTCCAGCATTCATGATTTTGTCCAGAACAATCAATGGTCCCAGGCCAAACCATGAAAAATAACCTCAGCCCATCACACTGCCTCTGCCAAACCTTCATTGTCGGGAGAATGCAGTCCAGCAGGTAGCTTTCTCTGGGCATCTGCTGCACCCAAGTATGATGTCAAACTAGTTGAAAAGAAGTGTACTGTGACTCAATACTCCAAAGCACAGCTTTCCATTGGTCTATGTTCCAGGAACAGCAGGCTTTGCACCAAGTTAGACTTTTTCTGGCATTGGGGTGATTTAGTGGCTTGTGGACAGCTGCACAATTTTGGTAAACTGTATCATGCAGCATCTTGTGCCCTGTACTGGTGCTGACATATGTTCTGATCACCTCACTGAGGGCCTCTGTGTGTGCTGCAGACCTGTGTTCCAAGTGAATGATTCTTTACAGGATTCTCCTGTCATGTTCCATCAGTTTTGGAGGTTTTCCTGGTTGTTTTGCAATGGTTTCAGCACCAGTCTTCTTCCATTTGCGATCACATCACCAGTCATCAACTTAGGAATCTTCAGTACCACTGAAATGTCACATACAGACTGATTGCTTATATGGCACATATTATCGTTCTGCTCTGGAAGTCTTAACTCCATCAATCACAGCACCTTGCATTTACAATTGTACTACTGTCTTCTAGAAGGCCTGTGAGCATATCTATAGTTGTGTCTGACACACAGTGCTTGAGTACTAGCTGTCAGCAGAGGGATGTCTAGATATTAATTAGTTTTTAATCAACTTTGATGAACTGTGTGAAGAATTTAATATTCCCCTTTGAGAAAAGGTGAATGTTAAAATGTTAATCAATGATTATCACTTTTTGATTTCAGTTTATTTATACAGTAAATCATATGGATTAAAAGATGGCTCTGCATAAATAAGCTTTGCTTTTAATTAATTGAGTAACTCCTTTATTTATATAGAATTACCACAGAATTGTTCAAATGTCAGTGAAGTATATATTTATGCAGGTTCTAGGCACTATGGCTAATGGCTCGAGTTCAGCCGAAGATAAGCAGCAGTGAACAGCAAATAGTCAGTAGAAAAGACAGTTACTTTGTAAATGATACTGAAACTACTTTTTGATGTCATTCCGCTATATTACTAATCACAGCAAAGCATGTGATAGTTGACTTAAGAGTTTTTGACTATGGCTGCTATAATGGTTGTTAACTTTATATTTTTGTGCAGCTATTCATTTTCAGCACTTATGCTAAATGTTCATCTGTTCAATTATTTTTATGTATATACACTTTTATTCCCTGTATTAACAGTTTTTAGTTCAATGACAATTCTTAACTATGCCATTAGAAGCTGTACCATGTCAACACATATCCTAACAATGAAGTTTGTCGTCGCCAAACTTCATTGTTAGGATAGTGTGCTCTGATAATTAGAATTCTTGTAGTCTTTTTTTCAAAATCCAAAATATCATCTAACCAACACATTATATAGCACAATTCATCTTTCTACAGGTCTTTTTTTTTTCAGAGTCCAAGAACATTGGGAAATGCAACACTTCAAAAAATGTTTGGCATTTGTTTGCATTATATTAGGTTTGTAAGGTCCCTGTCATGGAAACCAATGCTGTACCATTCTCCAAAGATAAGAGATGCAATTATAGTCAATATTTTTGGTGTTTGTACCGCTATGGAGAAGGGAGTTCATTTGAGGTGTCAATGTTCATCCCCTTCCTTCTAGAGTTTACATAAGTTATTGTACTGCCTAAGCTGAGTCCATATGCACATTAATCTAAATTTGTATAGTACATCCCATAATGCTTAATGAAATAAAAGTAAATCTGTGAAAATAACTAAACTTCGTCAACTAGCTCAACTCATAATCAGCTCAAACTACATAGAGCAACTTTTTTTTTTTTTTTTTTTTTTTTTACTTTCATGGAGTGAATAATGCATAGCATCATCCAAACCACAGAGTTACCATCCCTGCCTAAAAGTGGCTGGTCCACTCTAATACAAGGAGTCAGTTACGCCTTGGTTTATTAATCTAGCTTTCCTATTGAATACATCATTAATATAAATGATGTGTTCAATAGGAAAAATATAGTTTATCTGTAAACAGCATTGACACATTTGTTCCATTCAGTTTACGTATCTTTATAATCATGCCCCACTCAAATCCACATATGCTGAAGGACATGCAAATACTAGATTCATACAAATCCAGCCTACTAAGTTTGAGTTTTAGGCCATCCCAGGTGAAGAGTAAATATCCCTGAAGCCGAAACTACAACCACAGTTTTCCCATATAATCTACTGAAGAATAAAGGAGAAAGTCTGCCTTTTTCAGTTTTTTCATCTAATTTGCCATACGTTTATTAAAACTCATTGCATATTGTGAATTCCTCTATTCTTCTCAACTTTTCAATTTGATATAATCATAAGACACACCCACTGTCTGGGCATGACCAGACTCCCAACCCTAAAGTTCACAAGGAATGCTTCTCTTGGTAAAGTATGTTAACATGTTTATAATCAATGAACATATTTACATACTTTTTTGGTGAACATGTTAGCACATTCACTGCATCTGGCACATATAAGCGTCAAATGGTACTACAAGTGTTATGCCATAATGCATATAGGCAGTCATTCTTGAGTGTCAATATACAAGTGATGTAAAAGTAAAGGCGCATAAAATTAACTGCTCAATTCTTTTGGCACACTGATCGTACTCTAGGATTCTTTCAAAATTGCAATCAAATTACAGTAGCATGCAGTGACAAAAGACTGTTTTAAAATCTGACTAAGTCACTTAACTCTGTTCTCCATATTACAACCCACACTGGCTGCTACAGATATCATAGTACCTGCTTCCTTGAAAACCTTTATAATTTACTTGTACTGTGCATGTATCCAACTTGCTTTACTAATGTCAGAGAAATGTCTGAAAGTATGACATAATCATTCAAAAATGCTTAGATGCTATAGTCATTATCTCTTTTATTAAGTAAACAATGTTCTTTATCAAAAAGTGATGAAAACCTTATATTATTGACTAAATTAATTATCGGCATTCTTTTTATTTGAAAAGAAATTGAAGGTGTAATTTTTTTGCCTGTTTTATTTAAGGAATATATTTCCTTAAATAAAGGAATTAAGAAATATATTTATAAATTTATAAATAAATTTAATTTATTTATTAAGGAATAATTGCCTGTTTTATTTATTACAGCGGGGTAATCCATTACTGAAAAGTATAAGAAATGTGACCTGGGAGTATGGTGAAATTGAACCTGATTACATTATGGGAAAAACAAATTGTGCTTTATTTCTTAGGTATGCATTTATTATTTATTGTTATTTTTGTCAGATTTTTATCTTTATTCTGTTTTTATTTTTTATTGTGTATTTTTTATTATTTTTTTTTATTTAAATACATAGTAGAAATAAATTTTACAATAGCAGTAGACAGTTTAATTGACATAATTCCAAGAATATATAATTATGTACCTCATTATCTCCTTCAAAATAAGCTTGCTCTAATTCTGTACATTACTTTCATCTGTCAAGAAACTTTTCAAAAATGCCCAGTTAAATAATTTTGAACATATTTCAGGCCTTTTTAGATGGGGCTGTGTTAGTACTCAACCAAAGTATATGACCATTCCCAGGATTTTCTCCAGTTGTGTCATAACGCAATAGTTTTCATAATTCAGTAAGTGACAGATCTGGCAACCAGATGACTAACAGATGCAATCATATAAAAAATTTGTAAACTGCAACAGTAGTGTGCACTGGGGTATTACCTTAATGACCAGATTCACTTTATAGTATTGATTGTTTACTCTTTGACCCTGGGCATAAACTTGCAATGACAGTCCCTTCATTATATCTTGGGATAGACAACCCTTCCTGACCTGAAATCAGCTTCAGCATAATCTTGGCCATACTCTGTTGAATTAAAAGGAATAATTTGGAAAGAATTAGAAATTTTTAGTTTTACAAACTGCTTCCTTAGAAAGTGTTAGCCTCAAAGGAAATTAAATTGTAATGTTAAATGTATACAATTGTAATTCCTGTGAATATCACACTTTGCACATAATTTTTTTCATTATTTTAAGTGAGAATACCACTCATCAGTACTTGAACATAATGAAGCATGACGCTACAATACTTCCTTGTGGGTAGCACCTGTGTCCTCCCTGCACCAGGTGCAACAGACCTGAGTTTGAGTCCCATTGATTATACAAGGAATTAATTTTTATTAGCCTTTTTCACAGTGTGGCTGAATTAGTCAGTCTCAGGCGAGGATAGAATGGTTTTTTCTCCCAGAAACTCTTGTTTTTCATCCAGCAAACAGAAAATCGACCTCAGAACACACACACAGCATACAGACAAACATAGAGCAATATGATTTAAGTCACTGATGCTCCTAAAACCCAACAATAACAACTATCATACCTTTTTAAGCATTTTATGATTCTGTAAACAATTTTATACAGTTTGAAATAAATATTGTTTCTAATTCGTTATTCCACCATAACAAGATATCTTTGTTTGGAAAACTTGTTTCTTTAACTATAAGAGGTCAGTATAAAATAAATGCCCTGCTCTAGCAGAATAAAATGAGTGCCTAGAGTTTCCTACTCGTGAAAAAATTCAAGTAATACTATCTATGTATTGAGGTTTTTTTAAAACCATTCTGCAAGTGGGTTTCTGGACTGTATAATAAATATTATCATAAATATTTATTAGGATATGGTCAGCATGAATTGGAGTGAATTCTTTTGAGAAATTTTAAAGTTTGTAAAATTGAACTATGTACATAAATGCTTTCAAAATTTTGGTTTAGAAAAATCTGTGGGGAATAAAAAGTTGTCATTATTTAATTTTTCTTTCCAGTAATAGTGTCTGTGCTTATATATAATATTTGAATTATGGATATAAACTTCTGGATCTGAATTGCAGAGAATTTCTTCAATTCAGTTTTGGCTTATATATGCACACATCATCTCAGCCCTTGTTGAAAGGGTGTCCCTTTCTACATTGATTTTAAAAACTACTCTAAACATAAATATGGCTACTATTGCTTTCTAATATAGTTTATAGATGTCAGCTCATCCCTGTAGACTTTCAAGAAAATCTATACATATACAGACAATTTGTTGGTACTGCTTTGAAAAACATATATGCATACTCACAAAAGGATTAATACCAAATTTAATTTTGATAAGTAATTCTCTGGGAATTATTTGTCAGTTTTTTTTGGAATTTATAAGATGCATTCACATTTTGACTAGTAGTTTTATTGTTATGTTTGTAATTGGTACATAATTTATATTCAACAAAGGATGATATATCTAGATACTCCTCTGTTTAATAGCATCTGCATTTATTTAACTGGTATTACTTACTATGAAATCAAATTTAGGAATTTATGGTTAGGTTAGGTTATAATCCTGGTTTTTTTTATAACGATATTTCCTTTGAATTTTAGTTTGCGTTATCATAACTTATATCCAAACTACATCCATGAAAGACTAAAAGCACTTGGTAAATCATTCCGACTCAGAGTCCTTCTTGTTCAGGTTGATGTAGTAAGTATTATGTCATGTTTAATTAACTTAATTAACATCAGAAAAAAAAGAAATAAAAATAGTAAATAAGAACACAAAAATTGTTGTTTAAAGTACCAAACCATTTTATCATTATTAAGGTTTTTTATATTATACAGGATATCCATAAATTATTGACCACATAACAAAAAATTATGAAGCACAAACTAGAACTGATATATGAATGATGTCATTTTAAAGAGTGGCTCAAAGATTTTTTACATAGCATCATGTAGATGTTAGTGTTGATAACAGTTGCAACAACTTGTGCAAACACTGAAATCAGACAGTCTGCTACATCAGAGTACATTTGCTGATATCAATTGGATTGAAAATGATGACTTCCCGAACAAAGTTGTCTTTAGTGATGAGTCCACCTGTCCGGTAAGATCAACCATCACAACTGCAGGATCTGGGGCAGCAAAACCCCTCGTCTTTAGTGAGCATGAATGGGGTCCCCTAAAATTGAATGTGTGGCACCCTTTCCCGTAACCAGTTGATTGGCCCATTTTTCTTCACTGAGACTACCATAAATAGTAACAATTAATTGGACATGCTAAAGCATTTTGTGATTCCACAGATGGCAGAACATCAACCGAACATTGTTTTAGCAAGATGGTGCTCCTCCTCATTGGGCTTTGAATGGGTGACAATTTCTCAGTGAGCATTTTTCAGACTAATCCCACTGGAATTTTTTCTGTGGGGGTTATGTGAAGGATCAGGTGTATCATATGCCCATTGCAAATATGGATGTACTTCATGAGTGAATCACTGATGCTATTGCTTCTGTGACTCCTCGCTTGGTGTGAAATCGTAAACTGTTTGGGCATTCGACGTACTACAAATTTTGCCCATGTGGAAACTTATTAACTTTTTGAGTTGTCCTTTCCATTTAAAAAACTGTTTGCTGATATCTATTGTAGTTCTTGATATATAATAATTTGTAATGTGGTCAGTAATTTATGGATACCCGTAGGTCTTTCTTACTTTTTAAAATGATTCACTGCAATTTGAGCCATTGAAAAACAGGTTTAAAAGTATTTTTGTAAAGCAAATACATTGTGAAAATCTGATCATCTGTAGCTTTTGTTATGTGGTTTGCAATGTGTTTCTTGTAAATACATTCACTTTTTATTACTTATTTTTACATTTGCCATTTCGAGTGAACAAAGGTGAATGGTGCATTCACTTTTGTTCTTCTCATGACTTTAGGAGTGAGGCTAGATATGATTAATCTATGAGGGGAAGTTGAAAAAAATCATGGCCTCAGTAGGAAGAAGGGTTTATTTGAGAAGTCTGGTAACATGTTACTTTTCAAATAGCCCCCCCCTCCTTCAGAGTATCTTTTCCCACCGATGGTAACGTGTTACTTTTCAAATAGCCTCCTCTTCAAAGTATCTTTTCCCACCGATGGTAAGGCATTACTTTTCAAATAGCCCCCCCCCCCTCCTTCGGAGTATCTTTTCCCACCGATGATGCAATACGTTGATTCCTGTTGTGAAGAAAGTTTTCTGTTCCCATGAATGCATCCACTGTAGCAGTGATATCAGTCAGCAGGAAAATGCCAGCTGGGTATTTTAGGAAACAGGTAAAAGTCTAATGGTGCTAGATCTGGCGAATGTGAAGGATGTTCTAAGATTTTAAAGCTGTATTCATGTAGTGCAGCCATGGTAACGACAGACTTGTGAGCGGGCAAATTTTTCCTTTTTTTTTTTTTTTTTTCCTCCTCAGTTTGTCTCTGTTTTCATGCAAATGCGTCACAAGGTCTGCATAATATGCCCTTGTAACTGTCTGGCCTTTCTGAAAGTAATCCACTAGCAACACTCCATCAGCATCCCAAAAACCTTGCTAGCAGAAGGAATCGACCTGGCTTTCTTTGGAAGGGGAGTAGATCTGTGTTTCCACTGCTCCATTTTTTCTGGCTGAAAGTGGTGGACCCACATATCATACATGGTCACAAACCTTGCAAGGAAATTTGCAGGATCTGCCTTAAAACAAAACAAATATTCATATTGACAACTCTTGTGGTACCCATTGTGTTGATATGTTTTTCATAGTGAGAACCTGTTATTATGTGGGAGACACATTCAGATGAGATGCCCAAGGTGATAACAATGTGCCAAATTGTCCCTCTTTGATCACTCATCACTGGATTGTGCACACTGTCAAAAACTTCTGGAGTGATAGACATTGCAGATCTTCCACAGCATGGATCATCATCCAGGCTCTCCCTCCCTTATTTAAATTGTGCTGTCCACTTCTTAACCATGGAATAGGAAGGGACACCTCTCCCAATGTTGTAACCACATCCTCCAGAATTGCCTTTGGCATTAGTCCCATTTTCCCCCCCAAATATTGAATGACTGATTTTGTCCATCTTTCGTCATTCACACAACTTTGTTGACTTTAGGACTTGTTATTAAAAACAGGCATTATTGAAACTCATGAAACTTGGTGAGTTACTATTTGAAATGTTGTTTTAAGTACAGAAAATTTTAAAACTCTACTCTTACCCTTTCATACTGAGGCCACAAACTTTTCAAATGCCTTCATAGTAGTACTCCTTAAAAGTGTATGGAGAGTACTTTCCATACACACATACATTCAGACATACTTAACATTTTTTATGACTATAACTCCTGCCTCCGTAGCCAGGTGGGAAGGAGCAGTAGTGCGTATCACATGCTTCTTGATTAGACCGGGGTTCGAGCCCGTCACCACCAAATACGGAAGATGCAGAAAGGTCAGGGAATGACCACCGCATATCCCGGAGCAATATGGCCTTAGTTGCTAATGCTCCTAAAAACCAAAACAACAACAACATAACTCCAAAATTCCAGTAACTTTAAAAAAAGTTCAGTGTTGCCACAACCTGCAGTATATACCTTATTGAAAAAAAGGTGACTTCTAGGTAATAATTGCTCAAAATGTGTACTGATTATAACAGTTATGTTACCAATGCCGGTAATAATCATTCTTAGAACCACTAGTAACCATTTTGATAACCATTAATTCCATTATTTGGGGTTGAAGGCATGGCTTTATCAGATCTCTAATCACACTCAACTAGAAATGTGAGGACAAAGTACTTAAACAGTTTTTATGCTCTGATATCTGAAGGTGCTGTATTGCTCCAAACAGTTATTTTTTGAGAATTACTGATGTAAGGGTGATATTTGGTAATAGTGGCATGTTATAAGAAGTTAAGGTTTACTCCATCATATACAGATTATTTATGTATTTTTGCATCTTGAAACCTTTGAGTTTGAAAATGCAGAAGCATTAACTCACTTTTTCACTTCTCCTGTGATAAGATAACACGTCAGCTATTACCTTCTCTCCTTTGCTTGATCACACTTTTTTCTTGACCAGTAGCTCTTCTCCATGCTACAGTGATAAAACAGGCATCTTGTACTACAGTATGATTTTATTGATTGCTATTTTCCTTTAGAACTAGCTTAGGTTGACAACAGTTATGTCTCTGATAGTTGCTTACACTGTTTGGCAGTGCTGTAACTTAACCAATTCTGAATGTGAAATAGGTGCCAGTGTCGTTACAGCAGTAACCATGTTGTGTGTTCACATCCACATCAGTGTCAAGGGTGTACCAAAAATGGACTATGCAGAACAACCAGAAACAAATGGGTAACAGCTAAAGACACAGAGTCGTACTTGTAAAGATTACAAGTGTTTTTTGGACAAGCGTGTCCCATTCATACACCTGTAATCTTGACTGGCCTTCGGTGGCTTTAGTTAAAAATCTCTTGTTGAAAAGTTCAAATAACTTAATTCCTTAATATATATTTTGTTTCATATGTTTTATATGTATTATTTTTAAGGTTGACCCCTATCCTCCGTTAAAGGATTTGTCACTGATTGCTATTTTAGCAGACTGCACCCTGATGGTAGCATGGAGGTAAGATTATTATTATATTATCTTAATAGTTTAATAATTTACTATCTTAATAGTAAGATTATTATTAACAAGATATCTTCTGTTTAGAAAACTTGTTTCTTTGGCCATGAGCGGTCAATATAAAATAAATATCCTGCTCTAGCAGAATAAAATGGGTGTCTAGCGTTTCCTATCTGTAAACAAGGTTTACATAATATTTGTGTATTGAGGAATTTGGAAATTTGTAAAATTGAACAATGTACATGAATGCTTCCAAAAATTAATTTTTTTCCTGTTTTGACTTTATAGCCAATAATAATAATATAAATATTAAGATTATTAACAAGATGTCTTTGTTTTAGAAAACTTGTTTCTTTGGCCATTACAAAACATATGGAAAGTCAAGTTGCATGTAATGCATTCACGAAGCCTTCCACGTAATGATATCACCGCCGACCGGGCTAGCCAGGTGGGTAAAGTGCCTGCCTGCCTGGCAACCCAAAGGTCGCGGGTTCGAATCCCGCCTTGGGCTTGGATCAAAGTACTGCAAAAACCTTGGGAGGTGCACTATGGCCACAGAAGCTGATGCGCCAACAACTACCAAAAAAAAAAAAAAAAAAAATGATATCACCTAGTTACTTCTTATTGAGCATGGGTAGGAAAAAAGATGCATCTCTAATAAGTTGTATTCATCAGGTGACTGAGAAATATATTTTTGTTATGTGTTGTCAGTGATGTGCATGCTTCCAAGTATCATGGTCTTTAAAATACTATTTGAACATGATAGCTGTTTCAGTGTTTGTTTGTTTTTTTTTTTAAGTTCATGAAAATGGGCAATGGTTATCACACTCAGCCAGTAACAAGTAAATGGCAATGTTGATAAAATGAAAATTATTCATGCTAACTGATATGTCATTGTGTGTTGGTGGTGTGGGGGGGGGGGTGAGAAGGTTACATTTCATTAGTGCTTATAAATAAAGCATAACGTATGTGGGCTTTGTAAACATTTCAGTTGTTAAGGCTTCTTTCTAAGGTAAGATTGGGTGGGTGATAAAAATTTACATGAATTTATATTCTTAAGGGGTGGCTTGATTTTTTATTTATATGCATATAAAGGTGGGGCGAACTCTAGGTTGGTGCATCACATCCATCCTGCACTGGAATCAGTCTAGTACTATGGTATCGCATTCAGTTTTAATTATGTTATTGTTCTCTGATCTGGCACAACCACCAGATAAGAGGAGTTTACAATAAATGAGGAACACAATTGTTAATTGTATTTAGCAGTCACAGGCTTTAACTAGGGTCCATTCAAAGAGCATGTGCACCTACATTCTCACTTCTGACCACTCATCTACATCTTTTGGCCAAACAAAACCATGTCTGTGAAGCATTTTCTCGTTGGGTATAATTTATTTAATTATGTTTGTATATTAACACATATTCCTATAATGTACTAAAACAATAATATTTTGTTTTAAAAATCTAATGCATAAGTTAATTTTCATAATTAATTTATAGCAAAAGCTTAATTTGTCCAGTACTCACCTCTTAATCTGTATTTATAACTTTTTGAAGTCCATAAACTTTTAAAAATTACTTTAATAATTAAGATATGCTCAGAGGAAGTGCACTCCCCCCCCCTTTTAACTCCGGTTGTCTTACATTTTTGTAATGATACCAAATATTCTGTTATTTTTTATTTAACTTATCTATAAAAAGATCCTAAAAATATTAATTTCTGGGTCTATACATTTATTTTTAGGATCATCTGAATGTATTATTAGTTATGTGAAATTTAACATCAAGCACCAAAATTTGTGAAGCTGAGTGACGCATCTTTTTTAGCAAGATTGGTTTGGACACACACACAATTCTTTGAAATCGGTCATTTTCTGAAAAACACAAAGTGCACTGCATGACCGTAATGGTGTCCTAAGTAACAACTGACAGTCTGAAATAAACAGTCGATGATGCAGATGATTACATTCTGTCGCCACCTTGCAGATAAAGTCATTGCATTGGTGGGGGTGGAGACGTTTCTCTATTGATTATAAATAAAGCATAATGCATGTGTTCTTTATCACAATACCTTTCTCTTCTGGTTTAAAGTGTCATTTCTTTTAGATCCACTGAAAATAAGTTTAATGTTTTGCAGCATAGCCTGCATTCTGAAAAGCCTGCTTGCCTTTTTGATCTAGTGAGTGCTTGTTTATAAGAAAAAGTTACAAATTTTAGAACTGAACTTTTCAACTTCATAAAGATCAATTTTTCAATTATCATAGAATTTAAAAAAAATAAATAAAAATAAAATTCTTTGTACAGTGCAGAAGAAGCAGGATCATATTTGGAAACTTACAAAATGTTTGAAAACAAATCAGCAGAGATGATCATGGAAAAACAGGAAGATGATGTATATTCTCAGGTATGAATATTCTCAGCTGGTTTATTCTGTAATTTTGCAATATTAAAATTTGCCATTTCCTTGATTTTTAGTTTGCTTTACTCAGTTAAAAGAAATAAATAGATTCATTAATTGTTGATAATCCCATTGTAATGTTTCCAATGATAAACGGGACTGTAATGTTCCTTCTTCAGCTGTGCCATCACCAAAAAATAGTAAAACTTTTAAAAAAAAAAAAAAATTTAGTAGAGGTCTGCTTATTTTTGTTAACAAATTCTGTCCGGTATGCTAGTCTACACTGTAAAATAGAAGTGTAGGATAATATAATAGCATTTTTCTCTATAATGTGTGATCATTTCATTGTACTTATGTGTCTAATTTACAATGTTGTTCAGTAAGATGAAAAACATTGTAAACATACATATAAGATTTTCAATGTATTGTGAAATCTGAGAAAGGTAACATGTTTGCCTTGTGTACTGAATGTAAATGGATTTTTCAATTTCAAAAAGTACAAATGCAGTGTAATCAGACATTTGCAAACAAATAAGTATAGTGGGCAGTGACAGAAAGAAATACAAAAACACATGTAGCATTTTGTAATCGCAATGATGTCATATATGCTGAGTGTTTTTTTGCATCTTTTGTCATAGAATATAATCATTTTCTGAGTTGTGGTGCTCATAAGCACAGTGTTCAGAAATGTTTCCCACCAGTGAAATAACAAAAACAGAACTGAAATGGAAAGAAGTGGCAGTGATGGCTCTGAAAAATGTTCTGTTTTCAAGTGATACAAAGTGATTTCAAGCTATATCCCATTGTGGCAGTTAAAAAAAAATTCTAGATAAGTTAATGTTTGAAAACAGACTACAGTAAACAGTTGTTGGCTGTATTTTAATATAAAAATGTATTTTTTCAGTGAAATTTAATTCCTAGCACAGTGTGGACTTTTAATCCTTCTGCTTTTCTGAAAAGCAGTTTCCCTCCTGTTTTTTTTTTTTTTTTTGTTATAAATCCCTGCTTTTTTTTGCATAAAGCTTCATGTTTTCCTCCTTACAATCACCTGATCTTCAGCTTTTTGAAAGTTCAAAAGTTGGCAGCTTATGTCATAACCCAGCCACATCAAAAGGTTGTAACCTAATCAGCCAAAGACAAGAGAAATCAAACCCTCCTGCAAAGAGACAGAAAATGGATACAAATGTTATAAGATCTACTTTTCTCATACTCATTCTACCTTTGACTAACTCCTCAATAAACTGTTACCATACTGTACATTTCCAGAAATGTCTGAATAGTAGAATATGTTCAACTAAAATTGTCAGACATTTACTAGCAGAGGTAACTATTGAACAATCTGTGTGATTCTGTAAAACCACAACTTTAGGTGGAATCCCTATAACAGTTTCCTCACATGCCACCTTCAACACCTTATGAAGGGTTTACAGAAGTAGAATTTGTTGAGTCTCTCAGGTGAAGAATTGCAAAATAAAATGGGAAAGAAAACAAAGTCACTGACACAAAACACACTAACAAATAGATGGTATTTTTGTTTCAATGCAGAACATTATTCTCACCTCTAACCACCAGTAGCATAAAAGCAGGTTACCTTAACTGTCATATCAAAACTTGTTACAAATACCAAAATTATGGGCACTTAGACACTGTAGACAGGCAGCCGTTGTGCTGCATGTGGATCAACAGAACACACAGCTGTAATCAAGAACAACCAAAATTATAAGGAAAGACACACTGCTCATTCTCAAGACCATTCTCAGTAGAAGAAAGAAAAGAAGATACAAAATCAGACATAATGCCACATATCCAGAAGCCAAGAAATCATTTCACCATTACAAATTACCAAAAAATCAATATCAGACTGGAGTAGGTTGCTATTGACTGCTTCATCAGCAAATCAGATGCAACACAAACAAGAAAAAGGCTATGACTATCTTAATATAATACTGTCTTCTGCTGTTTCAGCAATACAGTACTATTATAGTATTGTGTGCTTCATCTAAGAGTAAACATAGCAGGAAGATCCAGTGTTAAAAACCCTTTCACAAGAAGAAATGGACACAGAATGGCTATACTTTTCAAAAGATTGAAAGACAAAAAAAAAATAATAATAAAAAAATAAATCAGTCTCTTGTAAGCAAATCAAGGATCCTGCCAACTCAAAATAATGCCTTTCTATAGTGGAACTGTTGAGGATACTGCAATAACTATGATGGCATTAAAGATCTTGCACAGTATGATTCAGTTGCCTTTTGTTTAATACTAAAATATGAATTTTCCCAACCTCAGAGGCCTTTTTCAGGATATTGCCTTTTGTTTACAGGTAACAAATTTAATCCCTAGCACAGTAAATACTTCATTTAAAACTCTATGTTATCTACAGACAGGATTGCACCACAGATAATACAATCAGTTCCACTTGCAGGAGAGTATATATATAATTATTTCACATATCCCCTCCAGCCCTAATAACTGTCAATTTTGCCACAACAGTAGTTTCTTTGTATTTGCCCCTAGTCACTTCTGACAGCCATGTTTAGACAGTAGTATCAATGTTATCACAAAACTTTGACTCAATGTTTCTGAAGTGCAAAATTTGCTACAGTACCTTTGATGGTGAAACTTTGTCAGCAACTGTATTATGATGAAAAAGAGATTTAAAAAGAAGGGGTTAAATTGAGTAAAAAAGAAATTCTTCATCATAAGTTCTGAGAGTTGGCAAATATGAGGTATAATTTGCAGAATGCATATACTCATCTTTGCTCAAAAAGAACTTTTCTTTCCCAGTTTCCTGTGACTAGAAGTTAGCAGGTTAAAAAAACAAACAAGAGAAGGCATTTTTCTCTCTTTAACCAATGTATTTATCATGCAAATGTATTCCCCATTCACAGAGGACCAAAGGTTGACATGATTAATTACAGACCTATTAGTTTAAATTCTGTTCCAGGGAAAATAATGGAGTCACTGGTAAAAGGTAATGCTGGATCATCTAGACAAAGCCACAATTAGATTTCAAACACAGCATGGGTTTGTTAAAAGGAAATCTTGTTTGACCAACTTGATTGGTACTAAAAAAAAGTGCAGCCAATATCAACCCACTGCAGGATGGAAGCCTCCTCAACAATTCATGCTGAGGGAAATGGACCATAATCTGCCACGCTGGTCTAGTGCGGATTGGCAGATCGACCATATTCAGCATCAGGGGCTTGAACCCCGGTCTACTCAAAGAGCATGTGCTGCTGCACTCCCTTTCATAACCACTTGGCTACGGAGGCCATTTGATTGGTACTACGTGGTCACAAAGGAACTGGATGCAAAAAATAATTTTGATATCGTAACTAACTTCAGGAAAGCTTTTGATATTGTTGCACATAAAAGACTACTGTACAAATTGGAGCAGGATGACATTAAGGGAAAGTTGCTGCTATGGATAAAGGGATGGTTGAGTGGGAGAAGACAGAGTGGTAATTAATGGACACTGCTCTTCATGTGCGAATGTTATTAGTGGAGTCTCCCAGGGATTCCACTAATAACATTCGCACACGAAGAGCAGAATTGGGTGTTGTGTATTCTTTTCTGTTTTCTGTATTTGTCAGTGATATTGATGGAGGCATATCAGGCTTAATGTTCAAATTTGCAGATGATACAAAGTTTGGCAGGTGGTTAATGACAGTATGCTACTGCAAGAGGATCTAGAAAAGTTAAGCAGATGGGCTGAGAAGTGGCAATTTTTGAAATTTAACATTGTTAAATGCAAATTACAGTAGTGCGTATGGATAGCAGTAATCACTGCAATGTACTAGCATTTTTCACTACCCTCAGGGTAGTGAAAAATGAAAAAGGCCTGAGATAATTGTGCAGTCAGATATGAAGTTCTCTAAGCAATGCAGACAGGCTGCCAGGACAACTCATGGGGGTTTTTTGTCAATGACATACAGGAATTTTGTTATAGGGGATAAGGAGGTGATTATCCCATTTTATAAGGCAATAGTCATGCCACATCTTGAATACTGCATACAGGTCTGAATGCCTCATTCTATCAAGGATATGATAGCTGCTAGAAAGAGTGTGGAAGGGCAATGAGATTGGTGAGTGGAACAAAGGGGTGCTTTACAAAGAAAGGCTTCAGTTCTGAAAATTGCAGCGTGTGGAGACTAGGCACCTGTGAGGTGATCTGATTGCAGTGTTTAAGGCTTTAAATAAATGGACTGGGCAAGCTCAGTGCTGATGGTATTCTTCTTGCTCAGACTACACATGAGAGGGCATAAATTCAAACTGAGGAAGGATTGTTGGAGCATAGATGCATGGAAGTGTGTCTTCAGCAAGCAGATTGTTGTTTATTATTGATTATTGTTGGAACAAACTTCCATCTGTTGTGGAAGTGGATAGTTTGAATAAATTCAAGGAAGAACTAAACAAACTACTGGAGGGGATGGACAGGTGATGCAGGAGGGTTTTTTTTTTTTTTGGTGTTACGATTATAATCTTGCTTTCTTTCATTATTTGCCAATACTATTAAATGTATATAAAAGTGATTTATCACTTTGATACAAGGAAGTGGGGCCTCGAGTGCCAAGGCCCCATTTCCTTGTATCATCTGTCAAACTTCTGGTCTATTTATACTTACAAATTATAATCAATGTGTGTGTTTCTCACATATATTCTTTTATTTTATCTTGAGCTAGAAACAAATATTCAATTTATATTTCAGCTCATTGATTGTTTAACAGCTGTAAAATCCATTAATAAAACAGATGCAACAGTCCTTTTGTCAACATTTGGAGTAAGTAGTTTTTTTTTATATATATATATTTCTCTCTCTCTCTCTCTTATTTAAATGCAATTTTTTTTATAAACAAATAGATACTAAACAAGTTAGGTAATGCATGTAGCAATTTACATTTCAGGCACATTTTATTAAATTTATTTTCTCTGATTAACTGAAAAGTAAATAATTTACTAATATATTAAGGTAATTTGTTTTACTTCATTGCACATACACTTCAACATAATATTTGCTCAACTTTTTTTGGAATACTTATTTTTATTTTAATAAAAACTGCAGTACAACACATTTCACAGATCTACTTTGATTTTGTAAAATAAATAGCAACATATACCTCAAGTCATAATATGCAGTTAGCATTTTTTAATATACTTATTTCCCCTTGGATCTTAATAACTGAAATTCAATGCGTATTTCACATTTCTGCTGTGATTAATATAATAAACAAATAGTATAATTTATTATTTATACATTTAATAAAAAAAAAAAAAAAAATTAGCTCTTTCAAAAAGCAGTAACTTTCAACTGTGCAGTGCCTAAACTGAAAACTTTTCTTTCTTTACATCTAAATCTTTTTGTATGTCTACCTGAACCAGCTCATTTACAATTTGATCCATAAAAAGAAAAGCTATCCAAAATAAAGGAAAAGTGTTTAAAGAACTGTTACTACAAACAAATCACAGTAGTCATGAAAAATCACATTTCTTACAGGAAAAGCTTGGAAATTTTTCCATCTGATCAGTTATATAGATGAATCTACACATCAGTTCACAGGCTACAATTTGTATTAAGATTATCACACTTTTTTTTCTGTCCGTCTAGTGCCATAAAGTTCATTGGTTGGTTAGGGATTCTTTGGTTCAGATTATTTTAGTCAGTGTACAAATTCATATGTTCGTTAGGTGTATACATTCATGGACCAGTTTGCACATTTGTGTGGCTGAAAAACTTAGATTAGCCCATAGGGGAAAATTCTACGACCATTACCTCAGATTAGCTAATTACGGCACCATAAATTACTCCAGCTTCTGAAAATGGGATTCAAACCCAAACCTCTCCAAATGAGTGATAAACCCAATACAGGTAGCCCTCTATTTACATTGGGGTTAGGTTCCTGGGGGGATATGGAAATGGAACCCTTTATATAATGGAGTCAATCAGAAATCACAGGGTGTTAGGTTCTGGGCACCAAAAATTTTACCAACCACTTTGCATCGATTGTTTTATTTCGTTAGCATTCTTCATAGTCCTACGCACATTAGGGCAGCTTTCACCAGATTCCATCCTCCAAATATTGCACTAGGATTCAATGAACTTCTTTTACCAGACACAGCATCTCTTTATTCTATTAAATTATAAACTTTATAACATGATTGGCAAAAACTGCACACAGATATCACTATTATTTATTTATTAATAGCACAATTAATAAAAATTGTTAGCGTAATAAATTTCCAACATGTGTAAATAACATAAACAACAACCAACTGAATGCTTCACCACATGGACCTTTTACCATTCGCTTCCATGAGTGGCTGCTTTGAGGGCAAGAATCTTTCTCGTCTCTGATATAGATGCACTAATTGCCGATTGGCTCACATTGGCCTAAATGACGTGAACAGTGCATGATACTTAGCACAGTATGATGCCAATAAATTGTCTGACGATTTTAAACTTTCAGTTTATAAAAAAATTGCAAAAATAAAAATGGCTTTGAGGTTAGTAATCGATGCAAATTGGACCAGCACAAAACAAGGGCTACTTGTATACTGTCATGTAGGACTAGTGCCATTAAAACATGGTAATGTATAAGAATTCACGTCTATAATTGGTTATAAAGCTTCTTAAAGAAATAGAGATCTGTTCTTAAATAACTAAAATAAACAGAAAATTTATTACATTATTTTTTTTATTTTTTTTTATTAGACTCTAGAGAAAATAGTTGAAGCCACACCAGATGAGCTTGCTCTGTGCCCTGGTATGGGACCATTAAAGGTAAAAAGATCCCAGATGAATGAATGTATAAATTACTGGAAGTTTTCGTTTTGGGGTTTCTTAAAAGTATAATGGATTAATTCAGTTATTATAGTATTAAGTTTTTCTTTTCCTGTTTATATTTTTTTAAATTTATTTTTCCACAATTTATGAGAAAAACTTTTGGCTGGTATTTACAAGGTTATAATAATAATTTATTATAGTAATCTCTCTGCCTACCTACACCCATACTTCCAGTGATCACTGAATTATGACCATCTTGTCCATAACGGACTGTGCTGCAATAGCTCACAGTATAAAAAGCCGAACAGCTTTGCCTGCTAGAGCAGTGCTAATTTGCATCTCGTCATGCAAGTTAAAGCAATACGTTAGCAGTTATGGGATGTAGTAAAGATGTCAGGGTTTCAGAAGGGCACGATTGTGGGAGCTTGTGCATTCAGTGCTTCCATGTCGGAAACTACACGTCTTCTCAGTTGCTCACAGCCCAGTGTGGTTAAGGTATACAAAGAATGGTGTCAAACCACCTCCCTACGACTGCACAAAGTGAATGTTCATGGTGAGCAAAGGGTGCAGCATATTGTGGTTGTACAGGCTTAGCAGCAGATCACTGTGTGACAGTTGACATTGCAATACAATATGGGGAATGCAAGGACAATATCCCAAATGATATGCTGCACACTCAGACGTATGAGGTTCCACAGCTGATGACCCAGGAGACACCCTCTCCTCACCATTGATCATCATCAAGAACAAATGCTGTGGTTTCAACAACACGCTGGTTGAACACTGGAAACAAGTGTGCTGGTCAGATGAGTCCAAATACCTGGTGCACATGCTGATGGATGCCTTCATGTGTGGCACAAGTCCACGAACCCATCATGCATGGTTCCCACATATAGAGGTGGTTGTTTAATAAGGGCACATTTTGCTGGAAAGAACTAGGACCCGTGGTACATGTGGACCAATGTTTCACTGGTGAAGTCTACTGGCAACTCTTAAGAGACTATGTGCACCCTGCCATGTTGCATCTTGGAAGATCCCATTTACAGAAATGGGATCTTCCAAGACAACGGTGCACAGGGTCATCAGTCCTGCGTGGCGCCTCCGTAGCAAGGAGCAGCAGTGCATAGCATACGCTTCTTGATTAGACCTGGGTTCAAGCCAGTGCCCACCAAATACGGAGGATGCAGAAAGGTCAGAGAATGACCACCTCATATCCCCAGAGCAATATGGCCTTAGTTGCTAATGCTCCTAAAAAAAAAAACCAAATAACAAATCAGTCCCGCACTGTGCAAGAGTGATTCGAGGAACACATTAAAGATATCCATCTCGATTGGCCTCCAAATTCACCTGATCCCAATCCAATTAAACACCCGTGGGATGTTTTGGAACAAGAAGTGACACATATGGACACACAACCATTATCTATTCCAACACTGGAAAGCCTTGCAGGCAACAGAGATGCCTTCAGACATCTAGTGGGGGTCAATGCCCAGGCGAATGGTGGCTGGTTTGTGCAAATGGTAGCCCAACACAGTGGTAGATAGGTGGTCATAATTCAGTGATCACTGAATGTATATATTGCACAGGATAACTCTGTGATGCTACATGTTTGGGACACAAACCAGTTTTTAAAAAAAGCAAAATTTCATAGCTCTGTGGTCTTAATGACCATAGGAATCCTATATATGATATTCCCTCAAGATATCTCTATGTAGACATTGGAATTTTGTACCAATCATCCACCTTGAAACAGTGACTAGTTTTCATTTCCTAGAGGTGTTCAGCTGAATTAATATTAGGGCTCCATACAGAACAAAATAGTGCAAGTAAGGCAAGGCACCTCCGTGGGCAGGAGTAGCAGCGCATAGCACACGCTTCTTGATTAGGCTGGGGTTCGAGCCCGTGACCATCAAATACGGAGGATGCAGAAAGGTCAGGGAATGACCACCACATATCCCCGGAGCAATATGGTTGCTAATGCTCCTAAAAACCAAAATATAACAAGGTAAGGCAAAATTATCCATCAACATTCATAGTTTCCTATACAACAGAAAAAAAATTAGGCTAGGCTGATCATGCAAAACAAACCCAGTCATTACTAGATATACTTCACACCCTGGTGTATACAATTAATAATTGTAAATAATGTATCTGATTAATCACTCCATATATTATCCTTTACTGCTGCCACAAGGTTGGTTGCTTCTATTCTCTGTATAGTCACAATCATTGGCTGGAAATGTAAGATGAGAGGTTGGATTTTGAATAATTTCTTTAAAACACAAATCCTATTCTGTCCAGTGTCTTTTTGATGGTAGTTGGTCCAACAACAAGCCACATTCTGTGATCCATCTTGTGAGTTCAGTAAGGACTTTGCAGTTTCTTACAACAGTGTACTTTTTCAGCTGCCAGCAGTGTCTGATACAAGGCCTTGATGAATGGCAGTATTAGTCTCTCTCTCTCATCGCTGTACATCATTTCTCATAGTTGACTTGAGATTATCCACTTGCTTTGTTTTCTGACAAACAACCCACCCACAGTGTGGCATCCTCCTATAATATTTGGGAGGGATCACATTCTTTTTCTTGTTTGTCATTTTTGCTTCTGAAACTTGTACTTTAATTTATATAACTAAGAGTAATACACACAAGTAGTTCAAAGATGGCCTTTAATTAAAAACCCAGTAGAATCACCTTTAACCTACATGATAACCTCAACCCTCCTAGGCATAATGTCTACCAACTTCCATTATGTGTGAGTTGGAATTTGCCACCTTCATTCTTTCTGCCAGTTTGGTTGCAGCTTAATCTGGCACACTAAATATTCAACAACATCCACAAACAAGTCCAGGTGCTCTTGCTATAAGACACTGGTTGTTGTCTTGCTTGCTGATAATAATAGGGTCCTCTTCTATAGTACACCAAAAGGATGGGATTCCTGGGCAACGTGATGCTGTCACCCCTCTCACAAGTGGACGAACCCACCGTTTGGCAGGTATATAGGTACACTGCATTCACACAGGCAGTAATTTGATGTAGTATGGATAAACATCGTGAGTTAACCAACGTTCAAAGAGGGATGATGGTGGGTGTCCGATGCAAAGGTCACTCTATTGCGGAGGTGGTACAGAAATTGCACTTTCCCCATCTGACAGTATCAAGAGTGTATCGGAAATACGCCATTTCCAGAATAACATCTCATCGTGGACAGCGCTGTGGGCAGAGAAAGGTGGTGAATGAACGTGGCTGTCGACGTATGTCTTGCATTGTTTCAGCCATTTGGAGAGTGACAGCGGCACAAATCACTAGACTTCAACGAGGGAGGTGCCAGAAACGTCTCCCCTAAGACCATCAGGGGATCATTAACTGTAATAGATTATGGGAGCCACCAACCCACCAGAGTCCCATTGCTAATACCAAGACACAGGACTGTATGCCTCAACTGGGCAAAAGAACATTGGCACTGGACCTTGGATGATTGGAGACAGGTCTCCTGGTCCAACGAGGCAGTACGCCTCCCTACAGAGCCATGGTGACTAGAACATATCACAGATTTTACCACCATGGAATGGCCTTCCCGTTCATCGAACAACCTGTGGAACATCTTTGGGATGCTGTGGAAAGATCTGTGCGAGCTTTGGATTCTCCATCCAGGAATGCGACGGAAGTATGGACAGCGTGCAGTAAGCGTGGATGGAAATACCCGTGGAACGCTTTTGTGAACTAGTGGACTCAGTTCCTCACTGTGTGACTGCCCTTATCTGGGAGAAAGGCAGGTCTACCCGTTACTACGTAGGTATCCCACGATTTCTGTCCACTCAGTGTACTATCATAGTGTAAGTCCAGAAATTCCAAGTAGGTCACTTAAGTTTCAGACACTACTACTAATGGACCAGCTAAAACAGCTCCATACCACCAGACTGACTCCACCAAAATTCACTAGAGGCAATACACTCCAACAGAAATTATTACTTTCTGGGCAATTTCCATAAAACAGTGTATGGTAAGAGTTATCACTCCATAACACCTGCTGAATGGTTGCAGGTGTTATAACACTACTCCAAATGCCATTTCACATTGGTGGTAATGCTGTTAGGCTTACTCATTGCAGAATAACATCTGCAAAAGTGGAGTTTGGGAGACCCAGACAAGTTAGTTATATGCACAGAAAGGTAGCTAATGTAACATTCAGCCACCATCCTACATTGAAAGCAAGTTCAATACATGACCTATACTAAAATTAAACCAACTGCAATTACACAAGTAGATCCACAAGATTTGTATTGGTATGTCTGAGTTAATACAAGTGCAACTGGGGTGGAGGGTGAAATGAACAATGGTTGCAGAAGGGGAATAGTTGCATACAATATATGGCTAAATATTTTTAGCCATATATTGTATATACACTAAGTGATCACTGAATTATGACCACCTACCTAATACTTTGTAAGGTCTCCTTTTGCCCTCAGTACAGCAGCTATCTGACGTGGCATTGATTCAACAAGATGTCAATTGATGTATCCAGATGCCTGATATGCCTTTCCATAGTGTCCCACAAGTGCCTGATGGCTCGGCGCATTGTCATCTTGGAAGACACCATCGCTATTCGGGAAAAAGTGTAACATAGCTGGGTGTACGCAGTTTGCAATAGCAGAGACCACTGATATGTTGTTCCACATGCACCAGGGGTCCAAGTTCCTGCCAGTGAAACATGCCCGATACAACCGCCTCTACCGGCCTGCACTTTTGATACCATGCATGATGGATCAAGAGCCTCATGTTGTTGATGCCAAATCCGTACACAGCCATCCACGGTGTAGAGTAAATAATGACTCATCTGACTAGCACACCTTCCAGTCTTCTGATATCCAACTTGCATGCTCTTTGCGGCAATGAACCTTGGTTAGGAGAGGATGCCGTAGGGGTCGGCTGCTGGTGTAGCCCATGTGTGACGCATGGTCATGCCAGATATTGTTCTGGGTTGGCCCATGTTGTATTGGGTAGTCAACTATTGAACAGTGCTGCACCTGTTTGCCTGTACGAGTCATCAGACCCAGCGCTCACCTCTAACATCAACCTTTCACTGACCTTTGTAGTTTTGCTGTCAGATTGTTGTTTGACCATTTTGACGCCAGTCCTGGTACACTTTAACAACGGTGGTTCTCGAACACCCCACCAGTTCAGCTGTTTGGGAAATAGAGGCACCAGCTCACTGAGCTCCCACAATCTGTCCTTTATCAAAGTCCGATAAATCTTTCCTTTTACCCATCACGCTCAGAATTTTACTATGCTACGTAGGTCGACTAACTGCGCACTTTTGTGCCTCGTGGTCAATGGGTTGCATTCACTTTTCATAAGGGTGGTCATAATTCAATGATCACTCAGTGTATATCTCTAAGAACTAGTGCTGCCATGACCATTGGAATGATCCATAGTTTTCTTAACTTGGTATATTTCAGTACCTGTTGGAGGACAGTGTATTTTACAATTTAAAATTGAATATTAATGAAAATTTAGCTGAAACTTTGATTTTGACTTCTGGCTTTATAGTGTTAATTGTGAGAAACTTTTCTCCATTAGCTGTTTAACTAGCCATTTCAGCATGTTATAAAGATTTTTAATTATAGCACATCCTGCTATATATGTTCTGAAAATCAGCACTAATAGAAATGCACATTATATTATGCACATTTTCATATAACTGTCAAGGAAAGGTTCCACAAAGGCTATAAGTTATCAGGATGTATTCCATTTTCAGACTTTTCTTATCAACACTTATTATGCTGTGATATAAATAACATTAAAACCCAAAGTTTATTGAAATAAGACATATATAGACAAGCTGTTTCATTTTTGATGGCTAATTTTTCAATGGGGTATTTTCTTGTATTGGGCTGGTTTTTAAGGTTGCCTGCCTAGCAATCTGTAATGGCTCATCAAATTCAATTTCTTTTGAAGTTGCAAAAGTCTAATCCATGTCAGAAACCAGTTTTGCCAGAATTTTTTTTTTTATTACTTGACATTTTTAAACAAAAAATCTTTTTTTTTTTTTTTTTTTTTTTTTTGTACTTAATTGTCTGTAGTACAGGTAATAAGAATACATAAATATAGGAACTGTATATAAATTTCTATACACAAAATATATAACAATCAAAATGTGCAACATGTGCTCGTGGACAACAATAAACTGAAGCAACATGTTTTGTACACGAACTTTGCATTTTATTGTAGATAATGGCAGACAAGGTGTAAAATGTGTGAGATGAAATGTATGTGTGTGTGTGTACACACAAACACATTTTATTTTTTCCTGTGGCTGTTTTGGTATGCACTAACACACCATAAATAAAATGGCAGTAGGTGCTTTAAAAAAAACATTTGCAACCTACTCCATTTGCATACAGAATCTTTGCATTTTACTTTTTATACTGGTTTTGTAGACTGAAAAGAGGTAAAACATTCTAAACCATCAAGACCAGATATCTGAACTATTTGGTTGTATGTCCACTACTGCATGTAGTAATCAATAAATAATTCCAAATTAATTCTGAAATATGAAATAAATTACTATAATACATAATAATAAACCCCCTTTTCACCCACCACATACTTGATAAAATTTGACAGAAAAATTCTATTAGTTCTTAAAGCACAGTTTTAACTTCTATTTACTAATTCACAAATGGAATTATTTCATGGCTAGCTTTAAATGTATATCACAACATTAACTTTCTTTATTTTCAGGCACAACGATTATATGAAGCCTTCCGTCAGCCATTAAGGTTATCTGGAAAAAAGGAATCAGCTTCTCCTGAAAAGAAAACCTAATAAGCAAATTTCTTGCTTATGTGTATATAAATGTATTTAAAATCTTGTGTTTATTTATAATAAATCTTAAAAATGATTAATTCATTACTTATTAAAAATTGACTCACTGCAGAATCCATCCTTCTGGTAAGATCACCAGATCTCTCTCTCTTGAAAGCATCTATTAAGGCATCTGCCAAGTATAGGAAAAACAAACACTGACAGGTTTCAGCAAGTGATGAACCTTGTTCCCAATTGGTCTTGCAAAGGAGTTCAGCCTATTTATTGTTTTCTAAGACAGTATAGTGGTTTCATCACTAATACTGTCATGGGAGGGGGGCTGGATCTCCCATTTAATATTGGAGGAATTCTTCATGGCCTCTTCTGTCCGAACTTTTTTTTTAAGTTAGCCAATCTTGGGTAGAGTAGGGCTTCCCTGTTTTTTAGCCTATATGATATACAAATCAGCTTGCGAACACAAACCAGTCTGTGTATTATGTGGTAGTTGATACTAATGGGAAAAATTCAGGTCAGCTGGATAGTTACCTATAAACTCACATAATTAAAATTTAACAGAATGAAATACTGACAGGTATTCAGAAATAAACAATAAGTACACGTGAATTTAAAATGTTACTTCATGGATTGTTATTTAAATGAGGTTTAACTTAACCGAAAAATATAGACACGACATTCAGCATTAGTGAAACTTTTCATTGTGAGTTTAGGTTGAATTTTGAAACAGACTTGCTCAGGCTTGCAGTTCTTTATACAGTACTATTTTGTTATACTTTCTGTTTGCATAATACTTTTCTGTTCCTTACTTCTGGAACACAGTTGAGATCTTGATTTATTTTTCTTTGACAAAAACAGGTCTTCTTTGCTTTGAACTTCATATATTCCTAGACCAAAGCCAAGTCCAGAAACTTAAGTGTTTATCGTTTCTTGTTTGTAATTTTGTCCAGTTAGGCACTTAAATCACAAAAAAAAAAAAAAAAAAAAAATATATGAATAAATTTTACCTCAATTTGAGTGATGTGTGTGAGAGAATGACACCCCCAAAACTAAACATACATGAAGAAAACTTTATACAGAACAATATGCAAATCAGAAATAAATGGCTGACATCCACACATAGAAGATGGTGTGGAAAGGTACTGAGAAACAAGAATAGAAATTTGATAAACAAAGGATTCCATATAAAATAAATGTGAAGTAATTTTTCTCCCATGCTAATAATGAGAAGCCCAAAATAAAACAAAATTTGATTTTAAGAAACAAATGCTACCACAGAAGCAGTAAAATCCATTCTCACAAGTTTGCTCAGCTTTCAATTATAAAGCAGATGCACATTGATTTTCCATTGTAATTGTTCAATAATCATAATTATGTCCATCTTTTTAGCTAAATCTATACTATCTTACCAAGGCATGGGGCACTTATAGTTATAACCAAAAAACATTTATTCAAAAAACTATATTGTTATATATTAATTAATGGTATTATTGTGCTTTACTCCTTTAAAATATTTATGGGCTTCCCCTAATGAAGAGGGAGCTGTTTTGGCCTTGTCCTAACTCTGCATTCCAATTCATCCCAAAGATGTTCACTTGAGTTAAGGTCTGGGCTGGCCACTGCAGTGTTCCAATATTCTCTTCAAACCCAATCCTTATTGTGTGATATAAAGTGTTGTTGTGTTGAAGGTGTAAAGGGTGCTTTCATAAAATTGCCACAATTATAGCATACAGAATTTCAAAATTCTTCAAACAACACAGTTCACCTACACACCATGCTGCTCAAGGAATTCCTTAGATTTCAAGATGTTGAGGACAAAGAACTGAACATCCTCTCTTTGGATGCTTTGCCGACTCTTTTCAGAAACTTTTAGAATGGTATATAAATGCATTCAGTCAGGTGGTGATTATCTTGAATAAAAATAAAACCATTTTTGAGCTCCAACTTGGTGTTTTTTTTTTTAATTGCACCAGTCCAGGAACTTTACTGCCACATCTCATATGTTTGAAATTAAGCAATTATACATAAGCATCATTTCTTTATAGGGATATAACAGTACATGCTTTAACATTTTAACACAATTATGGCACACAGAATTACACTATGGTAACCCCCATGAATATTAACACACTGATTCAATGGGAAACTAAATCGACCACACAAGTTTTTAAATTATGTTAATGGAAAAATAATGTATAACACATCTAGAAAAGAGCATATATTTATCAGTAGACAAGCTGACTGATTAATATAATGTAAATGCAAGTCATGGCACAAAAACAGCTATAACAGTGGCTAAAAATAAAACTGAATGAGTTAGTCATATTTCATTAATAATACACTAGTGTGTGTTATGTGAAAAAAAACATTCATTAATGAATGCAGGGAAGTCTAAGATAAAAGACCAAGGATGGATCCTGATAGAAAAAAAAAAAAAAAAACCCTACATACAACCCTAATGCCTTTATATTATAAACTAAGCCAGTGCAATGTCATACTGATGGGATGGCAGTGATGTTTGACAAACAATGATTTCAGAACTGAAAAATGTCAAGTTTACTGTTTGATTGGATGAGATGACTTTTGAAGTGCAAATATTCTTATGGCCCATGAGTGATATTGCAGTCCTAGCCAAAGGTGCATTATTGATGAATTTTTTATATTTGCCAAATTTTTAAAAGCTGACTTGAAGGGCGAGTTAAATTTCATGTGTTTACAGGAGTGTTTCAGAAAAGTATGACATTCCTCTTAGTAAAATTCCAGTTGCTTCTAATATTGTTAAGTGAATATTTCACATAACCTTAGGTGAATACAAAAATTACTCCCATATATTTGTTATTATGTCAATAAAAATATAGTATATAGTTGTGATGGTAGAAACTTGGACAAACACTGAATTGGAAAGCATAACCAGTTTTTGCTGCCAACAACACCCACAGAAATTCACTGTAACTTGTATATGGTGAACATGTAATGAGGAGAAAACAAGTATCAATGTGACATGGTGCATTTAAGTAGAACACAGTCTTCAAGTGATTTCACGTTAACTTAGAATGAAGAAAATAAGAGTTAAAGAAAGGGTATACATACTTTAGCATTAGCAAAGGCACATGATGCAAGAAAGCAAGCTTATATAGCATCAAAAAAAAAAAAAAACCACACACACCCTTCTCATTTCACCCATCCACTCGTTTGTCTAGTTCTGCCTTGAATCTATTTAAGCTATCAACTTCTACAACGACAAATGGAAGTTTGTTCCAGCAATCAACCACCCGCTGGCTAAAGGCAAATTTTCGCACATCTATCCTACAACTGTCTTTCCTCAATTTGAATTTTGCCCTCTCAGGTGATTATTCTGAGCAAGAGGAAGAATTCATCAGCACTGAGCAAGCTCAAGGCTTTATACACTTCAATCAGATCACCTATAAAAATAAAAGTTCAGAAAGAGAATTGCAGGATGTTTGAAGGCAGCACATGAATTGGATAGAATGGAGTAAAGATTTTAAGCTAAAGGAGATCAATATGAGGAGTTTGGGTGGTTGGGATAAGAATTATCAGAGCAGATATATATATTATTACAATCTTTAAAATGGAATTAACCATGGTTAGCAAGATAAATTTTGGATTCACTTTAATTTCTGGATTCATTTAATGTCAAGGAAAAATGATTTATAACAATGTATGCAGTTTAGGCACTACCTTTGTGTGTCTAGTTATGTGCACAAACGAGATCTAACATATTAAACCCTAAATCTTTTTGTTTTGCTGTCTTATGATAGTAATAAAAAGTGAATCTTGAATAGTGGTCCTTTTTTTTTCATCTAATAAAAATACATTGTCTATAAAAAAAAAAAACTTTAAAAAAAATTAATACCTGTCACACACCAACTATTCTCAATAATTAACAGCAATTTGCTTACGGCTGAAATGATATTATATGTACTTCACTCAAGCCATTTTCAGAGCTAAAACTGTACCAATCACTATAAAGAAAATGTAGGTTAACTGGACATATCATTTCTGATTTTTATCCTTTCCTATATTGAGATCAAGTAACAATTTCAGTGATTCCAGTTCCTTTCTTAAATCATCGATTTCCTGCTTCAAGTCTTTATAGGCCTGTAAAATAAAATGGTAAAAATTTCTCATTATGAACTCTAAAAGAGAATTAAAGATTAATTAGCTGTTAAGAAGTGAAGATTTCACAGGTGAATACAAAAATAAAAGAATCAATTTTTGCCACTAAACTTCAGTGTTCTAAAATACTCACAAAGTGTTTTTACAATAAAAATTAAAACTATTTTGATATGAACAATTCTGAATAGATATAACCAAAATTTGTGATAGAATGTACAAGGTGTGGGGCAAAGGTTTCCAGACTGGGGCAATAACTTCCAAACCAACAACACTGGATTGGTGCATTGTCAAGATGCATAAACAAATCCTGAGTGCACTATTTGTTTTGGTGTTTTCTCCTGACATCCTCAAACACCTTAGGACCCTAATGTTGAACTGGTGATTTACAATTTGGCTTGGCAAAAGGAACTTCTAATAAAAAAATTCCACCATTGTCGAAGAAAACAATCAGCATGTCTCTGACATTTGATTTGACCCGGCTTATTTTTTGGGACTTGAAGATGGACTTTTCCACTTGAAGGACTGCTGCTTTGTTTCTGGGTCATAACCATAAAACCAGCTTTCATCCTCTGTTATGGCTATGGAAAGGAAGTTTCTGTCCATTCCTGTCTGTGCTTGCAAGTCCCTATATGCTGAAATCCATTTCTGTTTATTGTTGAGCAAAACAGGGCACATATTTTGCAGAAATCCACCTTGTTTAAATTTTCAGTTAAAATTTGTCACCACATACCATACAATAAGTCTAGAATGTCACAAATATCATTAATCGCATGCAGTTGGTTCTCATGCATGACTTTAACCTTTTCAACATTTCATCAGTCCAACTAGACAATGGACAACCTGACGGCTCAAAATTCTCAACTGAAGTTTGGCCACCTCCAAAACACGTATATCATTGAAAAGTTTGTGTTCTATCCAATCCATAGCATCATCAAATGCTTAAGCATTTCATAAGTCTTAAAAGCTGTTTTTCTAAGTTTATAACAAAATTTGATGCAAATTCACTGCTCATTAATGTCCACCATCTTACTAGACTACATGTAAAGCTATGTGTCAGCTAAAAGTTTACAAACTCTGGCGGTACAAGTCCACTTGCTCATTAGAATAGGTGTCCTTTCATCGTATAACATAATTATAATAATAAGCTATTAAAACTGCATAAAGAAAATAAAATAATAGCTATAATCATTATAACCAACCAAACTAGAAATGTAAACCAAGACTTAAAATTACTGATCATTACAAGGATTCTTTGAATATGCTGTTTATCCTTATAGCCCAGAAACCAGTTGCGAAACTTTTGGTTTATACCTCATACACCAACTAGTGATACATTAAAAACTTTTCTCATTGCATGTATTAAGTCATAATATGCAAAATAGGAGTGATTAATATTAGTCATACAGTGCAATAACTCTTTTCCTGGCCTTTTAATTTCCCCAAACTACCCATGGGAACAACCTATTCCAATGATTAACAACTCCCTGCCTAAAGGAAAAATTCCTACAACCCATCCTCTTAGTTTGAAATATTTCCCAGTTCTAGTGTCATTTAATAACCTGAAATTTTCACCTACATCCATTGTACTATCCCTTCTCAGTGTCTTGTAAATCTCAATCAGATTCCAGACTTCTGAAGCTTGAAAGCAGTGGAGATAACTGTCAGGATGCAAAAAAGTTATATAATGTTTATTAGGGAAGGTTATAAAGTACTGATCAAAAATCTTAAATGCCCAACTAAATTATATGCACCTAATTTTCAAAATATTTATCCAAATCACCCACAAACAAATTTCCAATGTCATAAGAAATGTATGCAATAAGAATGGGGGGGGGGGGTAAATCAGGAATGATTTATTTCACATTTATATAATTGTATTAACTAAAAAAAAGTGTGACTGAGAATTTATCCATTTGCTATAACATGGAAACTAACTTGATAAGAAATGGAATTTCTTATTAAGTCAATAGAACAAAATTTTTCAATAAATAATGTATTATTGCTAAATCTGCTAAATATTATAATATGTAACCTAAGAATTCGTTATTTCTTACCCTGTTACACTGTGACAAATCAGAAAAAGGATCATCAGCTAATGCTATTATACTCTCCTGGGTTGTGGCAGGAAGTGTGGTATTGGTAACAAAAAGTGGCAAGTGGGGCCTCTGGAAGCCAGCTTTCTCAAAAATTTTGTTAAGACTATTCTTATAACCCTAGGCAAAATATAATAAAAAATTACACCTTATGAGAATGAATCAAAGATTGAATTGGACATTATTTTTTTAAAATGCCAATACTACTATGACAAAACCATTTTCATGGCAAGTTGCAATAATATTACTTTTGCTTCTTTCCATGTGATTGTGCTCTTAAGTGTCTGCAGTAGATGCAATTTAAGATGGCACTGATAATATAGTGCTGTTCCATCTAAGTATAAAAGAACAGCACTGTATTATCAAATTTCTGGTAAAACAGAACAAAAAAAAAAAAAATTCTATGGAGGTTACATGTATCGTATAGCAAAGAGATCCTATCATGTATAAGTGTATATGACTGGAGAAAAATGCTGCAAAATAGTCATGAGCCATACTTCTTACAGCCTGCAATTGGCCCTGAATGAGTTTTTTCACTTGTTTGGATTGATGAAAGGGTCTGGAAGGACAGAAATTTCAAATAGATGAAGAACAAGTGCAGTGGCCAATTATTGAACATTGCATTGAGAAAGATTCTGGAAAAGAGGTGTATTGTAGTACATGATACTGCATGTAAAGTGTACATAAAATGCTCTAAGTGTGGAAATAATGCATTGCTGTTTCCTCAGATCTGGTTTGAACTGGGAGATATATTCTTGTAATGAATACAGACTGCCTCTAATGATTTTAACTTGTTCAAGCTAATGAAACAGCATCTGGAAGAGCAGATATTTCAAACAGATGAATAACTTGCATGTAGTGTCCTTAAGTGGTTATGTTTATTCACACATTTTTCTATATCTACATCACTGACTTTACTGAGAATAGAATAAATGTATCGGTGTAGAGCAAAATATCTTTAAAAAGATGTGATAGTATGATCATATACTTCTTGTAAAAAAATTAAATCTGGGTCAACTTGAACCACCCATGTATCTAATTAGCACATCAATAGCAGTACAGTAAAAAAATTTGGTACTTCAACAAAATATTTAATGGTGCTCAATATTTTTATTTTTCTTAATGTAATATAGCAAATTATTTTATGCACTGATGCATCCTTTCTATTAAAATGGCAAAAGGTTCAAGGAAGAAGACTTACTCTGCATCTGCCAAAAAACCTCTTTCATATTATTCCCATAATCAAAAAAGTTGCTATCCAGTTCTTCCTTAAATTTTGCCAGATTCTCTGCCTCAGCTCTCCTTTGCAAGCAACTTATTCCAGTGTTCCACAGCACACCACCCAAAAATATACTTCATAACAACAGACTACACCTTACTTCATAAGGTGTAGTCTGTTGTTATCCCTAAGATTTTATATTTGCACCTTGTTAGCCAGTGACAATATTCCTCCCTCATTCATTTCATTTTACTAATCCCCTCAGAGCCTTATCTACTTCAATCACATCTCCCTCTCCCCTTTCAATTTTTTCTTTTCTGCAGAAGTTCTAAACTTTTTCAAGTGTGATAGTACTGTTTACTTGACTGTTTAATGAACAAGAAGAGATTTAATTATATATATATATATATATATATTTTTTTTTTTAAATATATGGTGTGGGTGGGTCAAATTTGACCAGGTTTTTTTTATATATATATATATATATATATATATAAATCATTACAGTCAGTGCAGTTCATAGAACCCTGCATATCTTCTATTATTATAATGTAATCTCTGTGAAACAATTGCTTGATTGTCATAGCCCATTAATATGAAATAAATGGTATCTGCACACTCATAGGAGTGAACTTGTACTAAATACCATAACATGTATTCTGCTGAATACATAACATTGTGAAACAACACATTATTAGTGACAAATGGGCCTGGAGTATTTGTTAAACACATTATTATTTCTGTTCTCGATAAGGTGTAAATGGGCCTTAAATTGATCAAAGGCTTTGAGCACAGTATGGAGAATATTGTTGTGGTTTTTCATGTTAGAATGGTTGCACACCATTCAAGAAACATTGTGAACATGAATAGAATGGAGCACAACAAAGCAAGGTAAAAATTTGCAATCAATACTGTGAAAATCATGTAGGTTGATAAACTAATGTGTTTATGATGTATTGAAACTGAATCTATTTCAATGCATCATAAACATCTCAATGTGGAATGGAAACATTTGGTACCTCTACCAAAAAAATTCAAGAGTGGTCTCAGGTGATGACCACCATGTCTTGGGATAGCAAAGGTGTTAATCACACGAATAACACCTTTGGCATCCCAAATGAATGCGGGTCATTCATTTCTGTTCAAAATCATTTTAATGAATAACAAAAATATCTTTTACTAGTAACAAGCAATTAAACTAAGCAATCTTATAAATTGTTTAGGAATATAACAAGTATACAGATACATCCAAAAATTTCTTATGGATATTTGAAAGAAAGGAAAAATCACAACAATAATTTTATTAAGCTTGGAGGTCTGCAAAACTAAAAACTTTGAAAGCACAAAACTTAAAACTAAAATGGGAATGTTTAAGTCCATAAAGTTTCAAAATCATTATTTTAAAGCAATATTAGTATATTCTCTATGCTACTACTACAGTTTCATAAAATTCCACTTATACCATTCTTTTGTAATTTCCAAAAAGTACACCTGATGCGGCCTACTTAGAGAAAAAAAAAGTATCACCAAGAAAAGTTTACAGTTTATTATGTTTATTGATAACCTTCTGGTTATCTATACATTTAAGAGCACACGGCACCAATGACATTAAGAGTAGGAGATTGGTATACATGCATGTATACTTGCATGTATACCAATTGTCCCTCTGTATAAGGCAATGGTCAGGCCATGCCTTGAGTACTGTGTACAGGTCTGGAGGCCTCCTTTTAGGAAGGATGTAGATTTGCTTGAGCATGTACAGAGAAGGGCAACAAGATTGGTGAGGGGAATGAAGGGGTCCTCTTACCAAGAGAGGCTTAAGTTCTGCAAATTGCAGTGGCTGGAGACTAGGCACCTGCGAGGTGATCTGATTGAGGTGTATAAGGCATTCAATGGTTTGAGCAGGCTCAATGCTGATGGGATACCTCCACTTGCTCAGACTAAGAACCCAAGGGGGCATAAATTCAAATTAAGAAAAGACAGATGTAGAATAGATGTGAGGAAATTTGCCTTTAGCCAGCAGGTGGTTAATTGCTGGAACAAACTTCCATCTGTTGTGGAAGTTGATAGGTTAAATAAATTTAAGGAGGAACTGGACAAACATTTAGAGAGAATTGTTTTGTAAATTTTTTTTTTTTTTTTTGGCTGATGCTGCATAAGCTCATACACACATTTGCTTTCTTGTATCACATGCCCCACTACTTTTGTTTGTTATTTGATTTTTAGGAGCATTAGCAACTAAGGCCATATTGCTCCGAGGATATGCGGTGATCATTCCCTGACCTTTCCGCATCCTCCGTATTTGGTGGTCACGGGCTCGAACCCCGGTCTAATCAAGAAGCGTGTGCTATGCACTGCTGCTCCTTCCCACCTGGCCATGGAGGCGCCACCCCACTACTACTACTACTATTGTATTATTAAAATACAGTCAAAGCAACTCCATCCACATAAAGGGGTGTGCCTTTAGAGAGATTAGTTTAGGCTAAAGACACACATTATTGTCCTTATTAATTCATAAGGTATAACTAGCTCAAGTATAAAATTCTTACTTGTCAGAATAAAAAACATACTGTACATCTGTTATGATGTCAACCTTCCCCTTTCCATTCCTTCCCCTACCCTTTCACCATCTTCAATTGCTATCATAAAACATGACAAGCTATACCTACGAGTCATAAACAGAAGTATAAATCAGAGGTCAGTTATGTATGAGTGGGGTCATATGCTCTGTGTTTGCATACCTTGAGACCCTACTATACTCAAGGTACAGTCTAACCACTACCTTATATAATGCGATAATCAGCCCCTTGTCCTTGCTGACAAAATTCCTGTATGTCATTGACAGCATCCTGTCTTGTCAGCCTGTCTGCACTAGTCCGAGAATTACATATTAGAGACTACAATTATCCCTACGTGTTTTTCATTCTCCACTACCTTGATTTCGATACCATTCAAATGGTATGTTATTCTGGGAACATTACCACATTAATGCAGTATCCTGTATTTATCAAAGTTAAACCTCAGTAAAAACCAACATTAAATTGCCCTCCCCTTATTTAAATACATTACAATTTAAAAAGATATCTAAATATCAAAAAAAAAATAAAAATATAATGAAAGCAAACTTAATTTTTGGATGCTTTCAAAATTGAAAGAATGTTGAATTAGGCCCATCTATCTAACATCAAGTTAGTCCATGAAATTTGCTTATTAGAATAGGTGGTGCTATTTCAATATCCTTTCACTGTATAACATAATTATAATAATAAGCTATTAAAATTTCATAAAGAAAATATGTTTGCTTTCATTATAATTTTTTTTTTTTGATAACCAAGGCTTAAAATTATTGATCATTACATAGATTCTTTGAATCTGCTGTTTACCTTTGTAGTGATGTCCCCATCTTGCAGTTCAGTTTCTAAAATATCCCACTGTTGTCTGATATCTGAAGGTAACCATGGATATACCAACATTGCATCTTTGTGGCAGATCACAGGAGTTGAAAAGTTGGCAGTGTACTGACACTTTTGAGGTTCAGACACATTCGTCAATTCTTCTTTGGAACCACAGTTTAATGTTACCTAGTGACAATGATTTCAATTATACTATCAAGTATAAATTTAAAAACTACTTAATTATTGATTTATACACATACAGTTATGTCTTGCAGTTTAGTTACAAACCCACATTCAAGCAGCAGGAAACAACAAGCCCAAAGAATATTAACAATACAGTTAGAAGTTGCAAACTACTGTTTGTACACAGAAACTTACAATACTGTAGGTGTATAGCTGCAGAGTGGAAGTATTCTTGTATAACTTGAAAAAAAAAAAAAAAATTCCAAAGTAAGTCTGAAATTTTGTCATAATTGTGCAGGATTGTTGAACCTCTGAACCTCTTTTTGTAATTACTTAGAATCAATTCTGTTCGAATAGTTATATGATGAGAGGTGTTCAATTTTAACTTTTAATTTGTTAGTTTCCTTTGTGACAGTATGATAAGTTTGCCACTTTTTGTTTGTTTAGAGAAGTGTCACTTAAAATTCCATTGGAGACAAGAAAATTTAAAGGGGCATATACTCAGGGATGCAGTTAGCCAATTTCAGGGTTTCTCCCTGTGAGTTATTCTGGATTTTTTAGCTCAAACAATATGCAAATTAACCGGATAACACACAATTGTACAAACATAATAAATTGTACAAAATGGTATAACATATGACCTAGCACAATATGGCCAAAGTAGTTGATGCATCAAGTAACCACCAATCAACTAATAATTGATAGCAATCATATGTTTTTCAAGTCACTGTTCCTAAGCCATTTCATTCCACCAAAGGAAAAGTTACATCTGTTAAATATTTTATGACCACACAGAAGAGTTTACAGTTAATCAACATCAAATATAAACAATAACTCTATTGATTGTATTTGTGTATTTAGCAGTCATGCAGTTTGCACCACAGTCCATTCAAGCACATGTTTGTGCACTCTCACACTTGACCACTCGGCTACATCAGGCGACAAAATAATACATGGGCTTGAACCATGGTTTCTCAAATGTGTGTACTTTTTACCCTCACATTTGGACCACTTAGCTGTGGCAGTGACAGAGAATAGAATCTTTCCAACAGTTTCAATTACATCTCCATACAGGACATACCAAAGCCAAATTAAATTCATAAATATAACATTAAAAACTTCTAACTCTATTGAACAGGTTTTGGTACACATTTTTATAAAAAGTATGCAGCACTTCTAATTTGCTTTTTGAAAATATCAGAGTATCTTCTTCCATGTACATTAAATCAGTTAAAATAAAAATTGTGCTTTTGCATAACCACATTTCAAAAAAAGAAAAAAAATCAATATAAAAATATTTTGAAACCCATTATTATATCAAACTGGGGAATCAAATATTTAAAAAAAAGAAAAAATATATTCTCCAACAATACTGCTATCAAATTGGGGAAGTAAAATATTTAACTATGAATTACCTGAATGGTTCTTTCTGTGTTACTGCACAAATCACCATAGGCAAATACCATTGCAACAAACTTATTGTTCTCTATCTGCCAATGATCCCAGACGCTAATAGAAAATAGTTTAATTATTTAAAAATAACTTTCATATATAGTTAAAATTAAATGAGCAAATATAATTCTTTCATAAAGAACTCAATTATCCATCCCATAGTTAATGACATTTTGTTCAAGTTTAAAAACGATTAATCAGTTTAGTTATGTTGAGAAATTGATAAAAATAAATAAATCTAATTATCTTCATATAATAAGACTAATAAATTAAAAACTTTTGAAAATATTCAGTGCTCATTATGCCCATCATAGTAACGACAAAGATAATTATATGAAATATAAAACATCTTTAAAAGAGTTATACAACTATCAGTAATCAAATATGTCAATTATACAAGGCTAAATTTCAGAACTCACTGAGTACTTGACATTTTGGAGATTACATATTACTTAAAAACTGTTTGGTTGGTATTACTGGAAAATTTTGGTGTCAGTGTTCAAGTTCACATATAAGATAGCTAACATGATATTTTTCTTGTGTGTGTGTGTGTGTGTGTGTGTGTGTGTGTGTGTGTGTGTGTGTGTGTGTGTGTGTGTGTGTGTGTGTGTGTGTGTGTGTGTGTGTGTGTGTTTTATGTGCACGTGTTGTGTGCATGCGTGTGTGTGTGTGTTTTATGTGCACGTGTTGTGTGCATGCGTGTGTGTGTGTGTTTTATGTGCACGTGTTGTGTGCATGCGTGTGTGTGTGTACATTCAAAGCTCTATCCTTATGTTGTGTGGACTTAAAAACCAGAATAACTTAAAAAGATACTCTAATCCTTCTATCAGCTAACTACAGCTAAACTGAAGAGAACTTTTAAGTATTTATCCCGGTCTCCAAACACAAATCTCTCTCTCTCTGGATGAGTGACAAGTTGCAAAATGAAGTAGTAAATTGTCATGGAGGACATGTAAAGCTGACTGAGAGAAAAAGCAAAATGCACGTAAACTAATACTGAAAATTTTTATTTATTGACCTTGATGGTCATTACAAAACAAACCATTATAAAAACATGATTATGCTTGAATTGAAAAAGAGCATCAATGGAAAGATGATTGCATGTGATGGGCTGGGAGTAAAATAAGCAAAATCTTTGTTTGTTTGTTTTTTTTTAACAGGACTACTATTACTAAATATATTTTTGTTCTTGTATATAATATAGTATCAAAATAAAGAAATGTATTAAAAATTGCAGTTTAAACTATTTCTTGCCTTTATTCCAAAAATCAAAAGTGACTTTTCAGCACATCCACTATAATGAGGGGATTTGAAAAGTTTGTGGCACAGTGGTAAAAATTTCTATACTTAATGTATAGTAACCCACCAAAGTTTCATGGAGTTTCAATAACATCTGTTTTTAATTATAGGTCCTAAAGTCAACAAAGCTGTGTAAATGAGAAGAGATGGACAAAATCAGTCATCTTGCAGCCATCCAATATTTGGGAAAAAAGGGACTAATGCCAAAGGCAATTCACGAAGATATGGTAACAACACTGGGGAAGGATGCCCCTTCCTACTGCATGGTTAAGAAGTGGGAAGCAGAATTTAAATGCAGGAGGGAAAGCTTGGAAGATGACCCATACAATGGAAGACCTGCAACGTCAATCACTCCAGAAGTTGTTGACAACGTGTATGATCTAGCGATGAGTAATTGACAAGTGGCAGTTCAGTATGTTGCCAGTGTCTTGGGTATCTCAGCTGAATGTGTGTACCACATAACTTCTGTTATTATGTGATACACACAAAGTTTAAAAAAATAAATCTGCACGATGGGTCTCAAAGTTGTTGACAGCAGATCAAAAATGCACAAGGGCTGTAGAGTCAAGTGAATATTTGCATCATTTTCAAGAAAAACCAGCAAATTTCCTTGCAAAGTTTGTAACCATGGATGGAATGTGGATCACCACTTTCAGCCAGAGATTAAAGAGAAATCCAAGCAGTAGGAACACAGATCTTCTCCCCCTTCAAAGAAAGCCAAGTCAATTCTTCTGCTGGAAAGGTTGTTGGGATGCTGATGGAGCATTGCAAGTGGACTACCTTCAGAAAGACTAGTCACAGGGGCATATTATGCAGACCATGTGAGGCACTTGTGTGAAAACATCACAGATGAATGCTAAGGAAAATTCAGCAAAGGAGGCTTGTCCCTGCTCTCAAAGTCTCTTGTTGCCATGACTGCACTACATGAGTATGACTTTGAAATCTTGAACTATCCTCCATATTCACAGGATCTAAACCATATTTAGCACCGTTGGACTTTCACCTGTTTCCTAATTTAAAAAAAAATACCTGGCTGGTATCCATTTTCCCACTGACAGTGATGTCATTGCTGCAGTGGATGCATTCCTGGGGGTCTAAGAGAAATGTTTCTTCACAGCTGGAATCATCGCATTGCAGCTTCAGTGGCTAAAGGGTACTCCAAAGGGGGGCCATAACATGTTACTAGACCCCTCAAATAAACCTTTCATGCTCAGGCAATGAACTTTCCAAATGCCCCTTAGAAGGTTAACAAGCTTTGCCTTGGTCCATAACCAGAAGAGTTTTGGAGGTGGGTGGGGAGAGGTTTGTTTGTTTGTTATTTGGTTTCTAGGAACATTAGCAACTGAGGCCATATTGCTCCGGGGATATGCAGTGGTCATTCCCTGACCTTTCTGCATCCTCCGTATTTGGTGGTCACAGGCTCGAACGCCGGTCTAATCAAGAAGCGTGTGCTATGCACAGCTGCTCCTGCCCAACTAGCTACGGAGGTGCAGGGTGGGGAAAGAGGACAGTTTTTAATTACTACTTCACATTGGATATAACTGGTAGTGCATATTTACATTGTTTTTTTTATTCATTATACATACCAATTCTTATCCAAAATTAATAAATTTAGCTAAAACTTAACTAAAAGAAAATTAACTTTCTTTTAGTTAATTTTAGTACTTTTCTTTTCTAATTATTATATTTAAGAATTATAAAGTCAAAGGGAAGTAAATGCAGAGATTATAAATGTTTGCTTCCTGCAATACACTGCCCTGTGTTCTTAATGTTGAAGGATTTTGAAAAAATTAATACACACTAAATGCTCCCTGAGACTATTTTCATGCACTAGCCAAGCACATGAAATTGTGCAAAATTTGTAAAATGAAATGAATGAAAAGAATAGTCTGTCAGTGTTTCATTTTATTCAAAATATTCTCACATTCTTTGAATATGCTAAGCCAGTAGAAGTGATAAGGTAGCCTTCAGCAAGCATCTTTATTCACTGGAGATTTCGAAAATCCTTCAATACTAGGACCAGAGTATGGTGTAGAAAAGAGACATATTGCGTTTATACTCCAGCATGACCACATGTGGGCTCAAACCACGTTTTCAACAATCTATTGCAATCCTGCACTGACCACTCTGCCATGCTAGTTTGCCCTACAATTTGTTTCAAAGTTCTTAAAACCAGTGGTTATAAACTTTATGTATGCATGCATGCATTTTTATTAAGTATAAAATATAACTGTATTTCTTCTCTCATTATTATACAGCCTTTCTTTTTCTGTTCCTTACAAAACTACACGTTTTTATAACGTTTCTCACAGCATCTAAGAAAAAACCTTTGTATATTTACAACTGCTTAATGCACTATATGCCAAAAGACCTCAACCTTTTTACTGTAATTTTTTTTTTTTTTTCAAAGATATATCTTTCTAGTTTTATCTAACAAAGCAAATTTATTCTTACCCAAGAACACCTTGATATGCATTCCATCGTGGAATTAATTCATGCTGAGTAGTATTTTGAAAAGGGCAAAAGTTGTATCGATATCTGTTCAGGTAAAATAGAATTACAGTGTAAATCAAATAAATGCATAAAAATTTTTGAAATATATACTGAAAGTATGCCAAACTCAATCATAATAGTAATCATAATAAAAACTTAGTTTTAGCATTGTTGTAAAAACTTATCTAATATTTTTCTGAATGGAACAAGTTACAATAATTACTATCTACAACACAGCAATCTTGTTCTGCTTTCATCGATATTATTAACGTCAAACTATAAGGAACCCAGTTGGACTTTGTGGGCTCTCTTTCATAACCATGGTCCACTGGATACAATAGCCATTTATATCTACCCTTTACCTTCTATCATTTAATATTCCTTTATACACTGTAGTATCTTCCAACAATTGTTTAAATTTATACAAAAAGTTTCATTTGGGAATGTATCAAAAGCCTTATTAGGGCCTAAATATATGTTCAAGATATTTTCTGTATCCAGCAATTTTCTGACAACCTCATAATAGCTTACCAGATTACAGTTAGATATTATCGCCCTTTAATCCTTTCTGAAAGGAGTTTTCCGAACATGTGGACTCTCAGAAAGGAGAGAGTAAAATGAATGAGGATAAAATGAATCATTTATAAGAGTGAAGAAGTTTAGACTGGATTGTATGAAGTTTTGTTTTATCCAGCGAGTTCTTAATTACTAGAATAAGTTGTTAATTACAGTAAACCCCCGCTATTCGCGGTATCTGTATTCGCGGTTTCGCGTATTCGCGATCGCCGATTTACTATAAAATGAAACCTAAAAAATGTAAATTTTAAAGCGCCGTGAATATTTTCCGCCATAAAAAAAACATGGCCGTGGCTAAAATTATCTTTCCCGGTCAAAACAGCGCTCAGTGGGTGAGGGGAGAGGGGTGACAAAATCGCGAGCGTGAATGTTTCTCGCTAATCCTTGTTCAATATGTGTTATGCGCTTGTTATGGAAGGTTTCGTCGTTTGCTTTTAATTTATATGCTTATAAATTGAATAAATTTATCAATTTATAAATTGATATGCTTACAAAAGTGATAAATCTACCGTTTTGCAGTGTAAAACAGACTTTTTCGAGTGTGTTAACGGAAGAAAGTGACTTTATTGTGGACACGTTTTTCTAACCCATACAAAAATATGGCTACGAATAACAAGGGAAATTTGAAAAGATCAAAGAAGGTGATGACATTAGCGAATAAAATTGAGTTATTAGACAAAATTTCTAATGGTGAAAGTATCTCCTCAGTGGCAAAACATAAAATCAATGAGTCAACAGTACGATCAATCAAAAAATCGGAAGAAAAAATCCGCCGTAGTGTCCGTGAAAACGCGCTAATTCCTTCAAAAATTTGCTCTGTAACTCGTGATGTTAAATTAGAAAAAATGGAAAAAGCTTTAAATCTGTGGATAGAAGACCGAACTCAAAATAAAATTCCGTTAAATTCGCTCATCATTCGTGAAAACGCAAAACTCCTTATCAACGCTTTAGCGAAACTGGTGATAGCACTGGCAGGATAGGTTTTTTAGCTAGCAAAGACGCTGGTTTGAAAGATTTGTTTGAAATTTCGAATAAATATTACATTTAATATTAAATTGTTTCTTATTTTCATTTCGATGCCATATGCTTGCATTTCACTATGTACTGTCTATGTATATAGTCATATTATGAAGGTACATATAATACATAGACAAAATTTTAGACTAGTTTTTCTTATATATTTCATACTTTGGAACGGAACCCCTTTATTACTATGGGAGCCATAACTCAGTATTCGCGTTTTCGGTATTCGCGGCATTTCTCAGGAACGTAACCCCCGCGAATAGCGGGGGTTTACTGTACTATATTGCCTTCATGGGTGGCTGAAGCTGAGAGCTTGTAAAATTTCAAAGGTCAACTGGATAGTGAGGGAATTACAAAGTTTTTTGTGTTGTTTTTTTTGCTGGTGAATTTAGTATTAGTAATTACAATTAGATTTTACTAATATAAATAATTATTACAATAATAATATATAATAACTATAATGATACATAATGCTAAATTCCTTATGATATACTGTTTCAGAGACCAACTGTTTTAATCATCACAGTGCAGTGATGTAATGGGTGCCTCCGTAGCCAGGTGGGCAAGAGCAGCAGTGCATAGCACACGCTTCTTGATTAGACTGGGGTTCGAGCCCGTGACCACCAAATACGGAGGATGCGGAAAGGTCAGGGAATGACCACCACATATCCCCGGAGTAATATGGCCTCAGTTGCTAATGCTCCTAAAAAAAAAAAAATAATAATAAAAATAAAAATAGCAGTGATGTAAAGCCATTTATATAATGTAAATTTAAGAAGTATTGCATTTTCTTTGTCACGGTCAGAGTTTTTTTTTTTTTTTTTTTTTTTCTTAATCTAATTAAGAGAGATTACGATAATATCAAATAACTTCAGTTGTTTTCTGAAAATGAACTCTTTTATCTTGTTCTTGTAAATATATTGTTAAATGTTTTTGTTCATCACATGATAAGCAGTGATACTATGAAAAATAAATAGAAAATAAAATATTCTTCACTGAACAGCAACTCCTGTGTGCATTTTTATAGGCAGCTAACAATAACTAACTTGGGCTTTAAAAGCTTAAGTTGCCAACTGAAGTTGAAGGTGTGATGAAAAGTTTTAACACAAACTGAAGTCATGGGTGGACAGAAATTTTTCATTGAAAATCCAGAAGTTTAGGTTATATAGGAAAATACTTTTAATTTGCATATGTTAAGTATGTCCAAAATATTTAAAATTCACATAAATAATCTTGCTTGTACAGTTTTCACTTTTTCTTTTTCAGAGAAAAGACAGTCAGCAAATATCATTCACTTCCTTTTCCCTGTCCTTTTTTCCAAGACATCTGATAGAGAGGAACTAAGCACTGCTTACCAAATATACTGAAGAAACTTAAGCTTATGTACCAAGCATCAGTTAGAACTTTTATGAAAGTAGAAATTACATTTATTTTATTAATTCACTTAGTAAAACCATAGCTGCAAGGCTCAATAACTTCTACATTGTTACAATATATTTAAAAGAGTAAGAGATTGCCTCAATCTTTTGCATAGAATGCTTCCAGTCAATGCTCTCCAAATGTAACGAATAAATAAAATAAATTGATAAAATAATGTAATGAATTCTTTCACTCATAGAGATATGACCGATTCGACGTGCAACGGAATCAAAAGCCGAGAGCCCGACCCGACCCCGAAACATATCAAACCAACTCAATAAGACCATGAGTGTGAGAAGACATTGTCAGAATAAATAATTAAAATCAGAAAACTGTTCACGAGAATAAATAATTAAAATCACAATTAAAAACTCTTGAAAGGAAACTACATGAAAATTCTATCACTATGTGATGTCCATACCTAATTTTTTATTTCTAGTCTTTTTTACGCATGCATCAATACAAATAATCTCTCCATTTAAGAGCCTAACACACTTTGTGATATTTTCATCCTGTGAACACGGTGATCAGTCGAAAAGCATTGTCTGCTTAAGGAAGGGAAAAGCTGTGAATTTTGTTTAATGTGTGTTCATCCAAATTTTTAATTGTGATTTTAATTATTTATTCTCGTAAGCAGTTTTCCGATTTTAATTATTTATTCTGACACAATGTCTTCTCACACTCATGGTCTTGCTGAGTTGATTTGATGTGTTTCGGGGCCGGGTTGGGGCTCTCGCCTTTTGATTCCGTTGCGCATCGAATCGGTCATATCTCTATGAGTGAAAAAATTCATTCAATTATTTTATTTTATTTATTCGTTACATTTGGAGAGCATTGACTGGAAGCTTTCTATGCAAAAGATTGAGGTAATCTCTTACTCTTTTAATTTACTTAAGAGAAATAATAAAATTAAATTATCTACAAAATATAATACTTATCCAATTTAATGCTATCAAAGTTTTATGACAACAAAAACCCTACTCACTGATCTTGGGTAAGATTATAACATTTTCCTAATAGATGTCGTAGATGTAAAGGTCCTGAAAAGTTAGCAGGTTTGGCACGAGCCACTAGAGTTTCTTGAGTTTCAGTATCCAATACATTACCAAGGTATCTAAAATAAAATCAAAATATGAATAAAGCCAAATATTGGTGAACTAACTTTAAATTCACTTTTAAGTTTATTTTAAATTATATTTAATGCAGTTTTCTTAAGTGTCTTTTCAAATTAAAATGGTATCAAAACATTGAAGGAAGAAAATAAAAATATATTTACCCATAATTTGCAGGTTCTTTTACTATTTTAATTGGAATTTTGGAACTATCTAAAAGAATACCTAAAAAATAATAATAATTATGATGATAAAATTCAGTATTATATATTCACACATGGACAGCATTATACACCAAAATTTGATAAGCATGTATTTACCTACTTTTAAGCTAACACATGAAACCTTTTCAACAAGATTTTGTATTTTATAATTAATTCTGTTATTTTACTTCTGAATCTAGACATGCACATTTTTACAGCACATCACAATTATCAAAAAAAAAAGTCTGAAAATAAGCACTACTTACTAAATGTTAAGCAAAACAGAGGAGTAGGTAGAAAGGATGAATCGAAATTATGAGTCATCTGCTTTGAGAACCTATAGGTTTGTGCATATTAATCAGTTGTCATCTGTGAACATCTGAGACTGGCACAACATCTGAGATTGCGCATGTTACTTGCTTTTCTTTGTATAAAGTGGTTTTCTGATGATTAATATGGAAAAATGACATCACCATAGATAGGTAAATTCACTGGATGATTTTTTATTAAGGAGATCAAAATAGAATCTGGGATCAAAAGCTTTGGGGACCAAACTAATATTTATAAAATAATGAAGCATACTGGCTATTCAGACTATTGGAATTGCTAAAAGTTTCTGTGTCGTGTTCTGAATAATTTTCTCAGATGTTGCAAATTTGTGACTTTCAAGAGGGCATTAAACTTGGGAAACAAAAAAAAAAATATTTCAGAAAGCTAAATCCAGTGAGTATGGCACATGTGGGACCACAGAAATGGAGTGGTTAACAAGAAAGTCTTGAATGTAAAATGCCAAGCGTGCAAAAGCACTGTCACAATGCAAGTGCTGATACTCTGAAGCCCACTCTTCTGGTCGTTTTCTCCAAACAGCATTATGCAATTGCTGTAGACTTCTGTAGTATCCTTGGTTCACTGTTTGGCCATTCGGGACAAATTCATAATCAACAATACCTAGCATGTCAAAAAATACAATAAGCAGGATCTTCACATTTGATACACATTTCAAGATTGCCTTTTTTTTTTTTTTTTTTTTTGGGCCTTGAAGAAAATAGGGTCTTTCAGTGATAGGAATGGGCCTTTGTGTCAGGATAACAGCCATACACCCATGATTTTTACCAGTAATGATGGAATGATGGATGAAGTGTGCAGCAGCACACTGGCAATGATCATGAACATGAGGCACAAACTCACCTGAAAATTTTGCTAAAACATTGATCACTCCTGATGAAATCACAAACATGAGTGATCAAATCAATGTTTTTTGAAGATGAAGGTTAGCCAGAGCAAGGATTGCCTTCAATGGACAAGCAGCCCTCTTTAAACTTTGCAAACCAGTGAAAAGTCTTTGAATGATACATTTCATGGATTTCTGCTACATTTTCCCTAATTTGAAACAAAATTTAATGCAAATTAGCTGCTGAATAAAATCACTCATTTTTAAATGCGATGCAACAGATAAAACACCTATTCAATGTACATTAATTCATACTGACTGCAGATAAATGGGTCATTCATATGTTACTAGGTCTGGATGAGTAACTGAACATGTTTTTAACAAGTTGAAACTCAATAAGGCACTGCAATTTCAAGATACAAAGTCAGTCTCCAAACATTTTGATCACACCTTGTACATGAACAGACTTGTCTGCCATACATAATTCCACAGCTAAGGCTGAACCTTGCTAGTGATCCACTGAGTGATCACTAGCAGGGAGTAAACCTGGTGCTTCCAGGAACTTTATGTTAATGTTATAAATCAGTAGTCTGTTCGTGACCATATATGTTTAGATTCACGCCATAAGTTTGTAGTTTGCAAGTTAAAACTAAGTGGTGACAGATTTCTTGCAGGACGTATAATCAACATTAACAGACTTATAATCCTCCTGATTTGCATCACAGACCTGCCTCCAGACTTAGCATATGCTTGCCTTCTGATAAGTTTATTCATGTATGGCACCTTAAATGGTTGCTGTACACCAAAATACATGCTACAGTAGTTTTTTTAAAAATCTGCCTGAAATTAGTGTTTTATGCATCATTACTTAAAATTTTTTCTCAGGTCCTCCTTAGAGGAGTCCAGGTATGAATATTTTGTACATGACTTGCAAATTTATAAATGAATCTCTGGCTATATCTGGTTTTCTGATATGATAAAATATTCTAAACTTGTGTAGCCTTTTATGTACTCCTGTAAGACAGTCTGGTTTACAATGGTCAAATTTTTGCCAAGTTATTTTTGTGGCAATCATTTTGATTAACCAGCATCTCTTACTGAGCACTGATGGTTAACCAGACTGGTTCTCATTATTGCAATATAAACATGGCCAAATGAGGCAGCATATTATTCATTTCTTTGGAACAATTAGAAAATGCCCACAGTGTGAATTCTGTATAAATAATCTTCAATTGTTTTGCCTGAAAATATGTTATCTTTCCTGAAAACTGATTTATAGAAAACTGACAACAGTGGAGGCTCAATTTCGTGTATAACATTCTATAAAGTAGTGTTACACTGACATACATTTCCTTGTATAAATGGTTTACATAAATACATAATATTATTCTGGGAGAAAAATATAATTATCAGATCACTTTAATATAAGGATTTAACCTTTAATCAGCTGCTTATAAGGAATATCTCAAAAATATAAACCATTAAATAGAAAAATCCATTATATCTACATGACTGCAGTTATAATGTATTAACATTATAACTATAATCAAAATAACAATACTGTAATTTATCAGTTCATAATATTATTCTAACTTACATGACAACAATAAAATAAAAAATGATGGTATCCTAAATGGCTTCCACAGAAGACCTGTAGGATTCAACCCATGTTGATTAAGCATCTTTTCCAAATGCCTATGTCTCATTTTTGGTGACATGTCTGACATTTACTTTTCACAAATCTGAAAAACAGTAAATATGAAGTGCAGTGAAGTACTGAATGAAGTGATCAGAACTCATCTTCTGTAAATATGAAATGAAAATGCTTTATTTATTCTTAATTTTTATAATTATTTTATGTATAGTTTATACATTATATAAGCTAAAATGCAATAAAAAAAATTATATAACAACTGAAATGAGACTTTAATTCTTATCTGTTCTACACCCACTTTCCTTTCCTTGTGTTTTGTTTATATAATAATACAGAATACAGATATATTACAGGTGAACAGCATTTCTAATGTAGATAGTATAGATAAGGTAAGCAACAACTTTGAAAATATACTAACGTATTTGACCACAACTTGGAAAGTACAATACAGTACTCCTCTCACCACTCACTTTCTTTCAACAATTTAACATTTTCATAGTAGTAGCAGTCATTTTTATGCTTTAACTTGTTAGTAGGAGTCATCTTTAAGCATTTTAAATATCTCAAAATTTTAATAAAGAAATTGGGGGAGAGGGACTTCTCTTGGAAAATAATGTGAATTCCCACTAGGGGGTAGGGTAGTTAATGTAAAAGAGTTCAAAAAAACATCTTTTGCAACTATTAATGGGTTAAGGTAAAGTGCAGTTGTGTACTGACAATAATTCAAGTCTTGCATTTTATAAGTTATATTTGAAACAGAAGAGTTAAATATAACTCTTCTGTTTTAAATATAACTCTTCTGTGTAGAAGAGTTAACAGAAGAGTTAAATATAACACTTCTCTGCATTAGCTTTAAAGTCAACTGTGAGGGGATTCTGTGGTTTCTCCAGTGATAGTAATAGTGATTGGGCATTTGCTCTTTAGAAATGACTGTTCAAATAGTCAACCTAAAGTAATTAGTACCACTTCTAATCACATAACATCAACAAGTAGGTCAATCTGTTATCTATTAAAAACTGGAGACATTGCTCTGACCGATTTCAAAACTTATTGGTTCCATCATCACACATCAGGTAGGCCTATAAGCAACCTTGTGTCGGGCAGTGATTCACAATTTGTACAGCAGTCTTTAATTAATTTTATTAATTACATTTACAGTATTGGTTATATCTTTCTATAGGAGTTTACAGTCTACATAACATAAGTTGAATTACCAAATGGAGGTTTTTCTTCCAATCTGCTACTTGTGAAGGGCATAAATTCAAACTAAGGAAGGATGGTTGCAAGAGTGGAAGTTTGCCTTCAGCCAGCTGGTAGTTGACTGTTGGAACTAACTTCCATCTGTTGTTGTTGTGGGAGTGGCACAAACAACTTTGAATAAATTCAAGGAAGAACTAGAAAAACTACTGGAAGAGATGGACAGGTGATGTGTTTTTTTTTTTGGCTGATCCTATATAAGTTTCTCTCTTGCATCATTTGCACTTATTAATAGTAATATTTTAGTATTAATAATGTAATTAATAGGGGGATCATTTCAAATGCAGTTTATTAGAATATTGGAATACCCATGGTGAATATTTTGCCTAAACTGTTTCAAGAAGTAAAGCAAAGGTGTCTGTGGGATGGACTTGTGTAAAAATGCAATTTGATAATTTTTTACATGTATGATTATATCGTCCTTTAAAAAAATTACAATTATTGAACAAAAATTATGTGGACCTGAAAATGACTATGTTGCCCATGAGCAAAAACGACAACTTTTTTTAAAAGTCTGACCCTGAGATTTGTTGACTCTGATGACAAACGCTAAGACATTCTTTTTTTTTATTTTTAAGAAATTATTCTCAAAATAAACAGCAAGTTAGTCTCACTGGGAGCTAAATCAATTCTTGGGATTTGAAAATGGTCAGAAAATTTTTTGGAAATTTTTTTTTTTTGTCTGGAATATTTTGATTTATACAATATTTTTTTTTAAAAATTGCTTGAAGATTTGATTGTTTAACTTATTGAAAGGGATATTTCTGCTTACTAGGGCCTTTGAAAAATCACTTTTCTCTTCTTTTGAAGTACATGGCTTGGTTAAAAGAGACAAAGGGACTGTTACTATAAATGGAAGAGCAGCAAAACCTCGGTGCTTTAAGAATTTCAACCATCAATTTACATGAATTATAGACATACTGATAAAGCATGAATAGCTGCAATACAATTTTGAGTGGCTGCAAAATTTCAACAAGAAAATGAGAATTAAAAACTGCAATGTGTTTTGTTTTTAGATAATGCTCCTTGCCACAAAGCAGTGGATCTTAGTAAAGTGGCAATTGAGTTCCTGTCTTGTAATTGCACAGGTTTCCTACAGCCTCTTGAAGCTAGAATTATTAAGTGTTTTAAGGCACATTATAAGAGACATCAGGTGAATAATATAGTAAAGAGCATCAATAGTAATTGTTCATCTAAATTGTCCTTGAAAGACACATTGTTTATGATCAAACTTTCATGGGATGAAGCTTCACTGCGAACAATAAAGTCACTGATGGACTCACAACGGGCTTGTTGAAAAAGTTCATTTAGATCAGGGGTTCTCAACAGGGATGATATCGTCCCCAAGGGGGAAAAAAAATCATGGGTATTACAATAGTTTGCAGCCCTCCAAAATTCAACCCTACCCGACAACGTCCTATTCCTTAATATTTAATTTCTCTCACTGGGGTTTCATTTCCCCCTGAGATAAATGATTTTTAACATATAGTTATATTATATTAGGAGTTAGTGAGAAATTTTGGTAAAAGGAAGATAGTAGGGCGATTTAATTCAACCACATTTGCATAGGCATTAAATGCCTAAGTGCTTTCAGAAGTAATGTCTCTGCAATTCTTGGAGTTTGCACTTTTCCGACAGCTGCTACCTTGGCATGGTGGGCATAGTTTATTTATTTATTCTTTTGTTTCATTGGTCAATATATGAGGCATGGATGGGATGAGGAAATGTTTCAGTCTATTGTTTTTACTTCCTAAGCAACAATTAGTATTGATTTATTGTTTCCTTGTGGAAGTTGTTTATTTTTCATCCACAGCACTTTTGTGAGTGACATGGGCTATGACAGTTAAATAAAAATAGTTTATGTTTTATTATTTAATTATTTGTAGTTATTCAACCCATCATCAATCATGGCAAGTGCTGAAAAGAAAGTGTTGACAGTATCTGGATGAATATCTAGCTTATGGTTTTATTGAAAACCCATTCGACTCAAGACAGCCCATGTGTTTTATGTGTAATAGTTCTTTTTCAAATGAGGCTATGAAGCCATCAAGACTTTTAGATCACTTAAAAAGGGCACATCCTGATAAAGTTGGTAAACACATCAAATATTTTAAAAATTTAAAACAGAATTTTGAGTAACATAACACTGTTACTTCCATATTTAAGAACACACAAACAAATGACAATGGAATGTGTGTTATAAAATTGCAGAAATCATTGCAAAAACTCCTAGTGCTCATACAATTGCAAAATGATGATTGTAAAATGCAAGATGTTTTTAAAATCTTTAAAAATTGACTATATTGGAGCATCCATTATTGCTGCTATAAAAACATGGTTTAAGGAAAAACAAGTACCATTGGAAAATTTGGTATCCTGTGCGACTGATGTTGTTACTTCCATGGTTGGAAGACAAAGAGTTTATAGCCCACCTAAAGGAAGTACAGTGGCAGACAAAAAAACTGCATCACTTGTGAATTTTGCAAATACAGTAAACCCTCGCTATTCGCGGGGGTTATGTTCCTGAGAAATGTTGCGAATACCGAAAACGCGAATACTGAGTTATGGCTCCCATAGTAATAAAGGGGTTCCGTTCCAAAGTACGAAATATATAAGAAAAACTAGTCTAAAATTTTGTCTATGTATGTATTATATGTACCTTCTTAATATGACTATGTACATGACAGTACATAGTGAAATGCAAGCATATGGCATCGAAATGAAAATAAGAAACAATTTAATATTAAATGTAATATTTATTAGAAATTTCAAACAAATCTTTCAAATCAGCGCCTTTGCTAGCAAAAAAAAACATCCCGCCAGTGCTATCACCAGTTTCGCTAAAGTGTTGATAAAGAAGTTTTGCCTTTTCACGAATGATGAGTGAACTTAACGGAATTTTATTTTATTTTGAATTCGGTCTTCTATCCACAGATTTCAAGGTTTTCCATTTTTTTTAAATTTAACATCACGAGTTACAGAGCAAATTTTTGAAGCAATTAGCGCGGTTTCACGGACACTACGGCAGATTTTTTCTTCCGATTTCTTGTTTTATCGTACCGTTGACTCATTGATTTTATAATGTTTTGCCACTGAGGAGACACTTTCACCTTTAGAAATTTCGTCTAATAACTCAATTTTATTCGCTAGTGTCATCACCTTCTTTCATATTTTCACATTTCTCTTTTTATTCGTAGCCATATTTTTGTAGGGGTTAGAAAGAACTTGACCACAATAAAGTCACTTTCTTCCGTTAACGCACTCGAAAAAGTCTGTTTTACACTGCAAAACGGTAGAGTTATCATTTTTGTAAGCATATCAATTTATAAATTGATAAATTTATTCAATTTATAAACATATAAATTAAAATCAAACGACGAAACCTTCCATGACTAACACATACTGAACAAGGATTAGCGAGCAAACATCCACGCTCGCGATTTTTTTCACCCCTCTACCCCCACCCACTGAGCGCTGTTTTGACCGGGAAAGATAATTTTAGCCACGCCCATGTTTTTTATGGCGGAAAATATTCACGGCGTTTTAAAATTCACATTTTTTTAGGTTTCATTTTATATTAAATCGGCGATCGCGAAACCGCGAATACAGATACCACGAATAGCGGGGGTTTACTGTAATGTGTTTTGCACTGCACTGTGGGTTGCAGAAATGTTCAAAATGCATTTGTTAGATGGGATATATATCTCTGTGAATGAAATCCAATAAAAAGACTCCACCCAATATACCTAATTGCCATAAATATCTTCCCAAAGGGTGAATTTTGCAAATAATGTGTTTTGCACTGCATTGTGGGTTGCAGAAATGTTCAAAATGAATTTGTTAGATGGGATATATATATATCTCTGTGAATGAAATCCAATAAAAAGACTCCACCTGATATACCCTAATCGCCATAAATATCTTCCCAAAGGGTAAAATGCGTAATTAATGGAAATATGAGAACCAAACATACATTTTATTGCATTTACGTGTACAAACTGAAATGACAAGTTAACTTAATAGTATTATGAACTGTAAATCAGCAAAATAAGTCCTCAATATTTTGTTGTTCCTCCTCGAGCTGCAATTACAGCCTTGCAGCGATCTGGCATAGAGTTAATCGACTTCTGGATATACAGTTGCCTAATTTCGTAGTACCACACACTTATGATGCTCTCCTGCAGCTGAATCTTACTTGTTGGCTTCTTCTGAGTAATTTTAGACGACATTATGTACCAGCAATTTTCAACAGGATTCAAATCTGCACTGTTGCCGGGCCAGTCCAACACTGTAATGCCAGCATTTCTGAGGTATGACTGCACCTTAAGAAGAAAAATGAGAAAAAACATTGGTGTAAGTATGTTTTAAGCCTTGTGAGATAAGAAGACAAACTCATCATTAAATCTAAATAGCATAAAACTTACCAATTTTGCTGTGTGGAAAGGTGCTGAGTCCTGTTGAAAAATGCAGTTTTGGATGTCTGTGTAGTGATCCGTAATAACGGGTTTCAGGTGCTCCTCTAAGATAGCAGTGTAGGTTTCTGCATTCACCTTTCCATTAATAAGCTTAATTCGTCCCACATCTTTGCTTGTTATGCATCTCAAGACCATTTGATTGGCGGGGAACTTTACAGTCGGGGATTTGCAGTCAAAGCAGTATGCCTCCGATTTTCATCTTCTGGCATATCACTTCCCATTCAAGCCATGCAGATTGAATTTTGATTCATCAGAAGAGATGACAGTGTCCCATTGCTATTTTGTTCATGAAACATGCATTTTAGCCCAAGCAAGTCACTTCTTCCTCATTTGTTGGGTCAACAAAGGGTTCTTCTTGGGCTGATAGGCATACAGACCACTTTCCAAAAGCCGCCTTTGGATAGTTTGTGCACTTGTTTCAACACCAGAGGCCATTTCAAAATCCAGTTTTAGATAAGGAGCACTAGTATGGTCATTACAAAAGCATAGCTGTTTCAAATATCGATCTGGGGAGGTGTAGTCACTCTCTTACGGCCTGATCCAGGTCTTCTCTTCTCTTCTCACTGTGCTCACTGGTGGCAGCCTATTTTATCAGTGATAGCACATATAGAAAGCCCTTCGTGGGACAGAGCGACAGCTACACTTTTTTTTCTTGGTGTCAACTGAACATATATAGCCATGCTTACACCTCCGCAAAACAGGATGCTAATGAGTGTGTATTAGCATTAGCATTAGTAGAGGCATATGATGCAAGAAAGCAAGCTTATTCAGCATCAGCCAAAAAAAAAAAAACACACACCACTCCCATTTCACCCCTCCGTTCGTTCGAAATACCTGTCCAGTTCAGCCTTAAATTTGTTTAGGCTATCAACTTCAACAACAAGTGATGGAAGTCGGTTCCACCAACCAACCACCCGCTGGCCAAAGGCAAATTTCCGCACATCTATCCGACATCCGTCCTTCCTCAATTTGAATTTATGCCCTCTGAGGTGATTATTCTGAGCAAGATGAAGAATCCCATTGGCATTGAGCATGCTCAAACCATTCAAAGCCTTATACACCTCTATCAGATCACCTCGCCGGTGCCTAGTCTCCAGACTCTGTAATTTGCAAAACTTAAGCCTTTCTTCGTAAGAGCAACCCTTTATTCCATTCACTAATCTTGTTGCCCTTCTCTGTACCCGTTCCAGCAGCTCTACATCCTTCTTGAAATGAGGCCTCCAGACCTGTATACAGTACTCAAGATGTGGCCTAACCATTGCCTTATACAAGGGAACATATATAGCCATGCTTACACCTCCGCAAAACAGGATGCTAATGAGTGTGTATACCCTTCCAATGCCATATTTATAGAAACAGCTGGCGCAATATCTTGTAATTACAGTCTAAAGCAATACCTTTGCTTTGTGACAAACAAAATTACTGTAATCAAACAATATCTTTTACGTTTCCCTACAACTGTTACTTTTTTTTAAGGAGATGCAGTTTTTTTGTCTGCCACTGAATGTCCATGCAATACACTGCATTGTGCACCCACATCATCTGGTTGCAAAGAAATATTAGTCCAGTTCTTTATCAGCGGCGTATAGGGCGGGGTGCTGGGATTTCAGAGACTAGCATTAGCAAAGGCATATGATGCAAGAAAGCGATCTTATATAGCATCAGCCAAAAAAAAAAAAAAACCCTTATTTCACCCATCCACTAGATCCAAATGTTTGTCAAGTTCTGCTTGAATCTATTTAAGCTATCAACTTCTACAACAACAGGTGGAAGTGTGTCCAGCAATCAACCACCTGCCGGCTAAAGGCAAACTTCCGCACATCTATCCTACAACAGTCTTTCCTCAATTTGAATTTATGCCCTCTCAGGCAATTATTCTGAACAAGAGGAACAATCCCATCAGCATTGAGCATGCTCAAACCATTCAAGGCTTTATACACCTCAATCAGATCACCTCACACATGCCTAGTCTCCAGACACTGTAATTTGCAAAACTTAAGCCTTTCTTTGTAAGAGCAACCCTTTGTTCCATTCACTAATCTTGTTGCCCTTCTCTGTACTCATTCCAACAGCTCTACATCCTTCTTAAAATGAGGCCTCTACACCTGTATACAGTACTCAAGGTGTGGTCTGATCATTGCCTTATATAAGGGGATAATCACCTCCTTATCCCTGCTAGAAACATTCCTGTATACCATTGACAAGACACCATGAGCTACTCTTGCAGACACTGCTCATCGTGGACATTAGTCCACGATGAGTAGTGTCCATTGATTACCACTCTGTCTTCTCCCCCCGAACGACCCCTTTATCCATAGCAGCAATTTGCCTCCAATGCCACACTGCTCCAATTTGTGCAGCAGTCTTCCATGTGCAACAGTATCAAAAGCCTTTCTAAGATCCAAGCATATAATATCAAAGTTATTCCCTGCATCCAGTTCTTCTGTGACTGCATCATAGTATCCAATCAAATTGTTCAGGCAATACTTCCCCTTAACAAACCCATGCTGTGTCCGAGCTATAACTGAAGTCTTGTCTAGATGATCCTGCAATGCTTATTTAACCAGTGTCTCTATTAATTTCTCTGGAACAGAAGTTAAACTAACAGGTTTATAATTACTTGTGTCGCCCTTTGATCCTCCTTTATGAATTGGGGGTCACATTTGCACATCTCCCGTCCATGGGTACCTCCCTTGAGTCCAAGGAAGCTCTCATAATTATGGCTAAGGGTTTGCTTACTTCCTTTAATATAACAGGATAGATCCCATCCACCCCAGATGCCTTTCTTATGTCTATCTTCAACAATTTCTCCTCCACTTTCCTCTCAGTTATTACAAAATCATCGAGCTCACTGCCAGAGTTTAGTTCACCTCTGGCATTCCCCTCCCTGAATAACTCCTCATGTGTGAATGTAGATGCAAAATACTAATTTAGTTTGTTAGCCACCTAAGCAGGATCATCAACAGTTGAACCATCGATATCAAGTGGACCAATCTGATTCATCCCCTTCCTTCTAGAGTTTACATATGTAAAGAACTCTTTGCTGTTTTTCTTTGCATCCTTTACCAAAAATTTCTCATAATCTGGTTTTGCTTGCCTAACCTCCTTTGTGACTTGGTTACAGACCAGCTTATATCTATCGTAGGCTTCCATGTCACCCATTAATTTGTATGTATCCCATGCATTTTTCTTCTCTGCCATATGTCTCATTAGTTCATCTGACAACCATTTAGGCCTGAACCTTGAACAATATTTCTTGGTTGGTATGTAAAGCCTGGTAGCTTCCAAGATTAGTTCCTTGAATGCTTCCCATTTTGAATTTGCTGTTGGTAACATCATCAGTTGGTCCCACTGTATAGAATTTAAGTACTGTCTCAGCCCATCATAGTCGCCTTTACGAAAGCAAAAACCCTTCCCTTTACCTCTGATGGTAGTTATCTCCTTGAGTAAATCCCACTTCAGCACACTGTGATCACTGCCACCTAGTGGTTCCTTTATCTGCAGATCCATAATGCATGAAGAATCACTACTGATAATCAGATCAAGGGTATTACGGTTGGTTGGTTGTTGGGTTTTATTGGCGCATTAGCAACTAAGGCTATAATGCGCCAAGAGTATTACTACCTGTAGTTGCTTCCCAAACATGCTGATGTAGAAAAAATCATCCAATAAATCCCCAAAAGCCTTGCTAGTGTGTGAGTGACCAACCACAAATTCCAGTCAATATCTGAGAAATTAAAATCCCCCCAGAATTTCATTTCTTTGATACCAAAGAAATGAAAGTGGAATACATTGGAAGAGCAGTTTTCTGTCACAAGGTTAGCATCTCAGACAAGATAAATTTCCTTAGGTTTCACTCAACGTGGTGCAAGTAGGAGAGAAACAATCTTTTCTTAATCTTAAAATATTGCCAATATAACATCTGAACCAACAAATAATATTGTGGTCTATGGAGCAAGTATTTAAATGAAAACGTTAACTCTGTTTTCGAACTTAGGAAGAAAAATGTTTTAGGTGATATTCAAAATGCTTGTAAAAAGGTTTATTATAATCTTAGCACTTCATAAGGTAAGTCATCAGTTGAGTTGAGAAAATTAGTCTTTTAAGAAATGTATACTTTGCAGTTCAAAAATGTTATTTTAATTTAAATTTTGCAAAGAGTCTACTTTATGAGTATAAGAGACATTTATATGTACACATTTATTTAGCAAAACCTTTTTCAGAGGAAAATCAGTCCTCAACTTGTGTGATAATCAAGGGAGACCTGACTTGGCCATACATGGCAATATTCTGTAACTTTTAATTCTAGAAATACTCTTTCCTATAAGGTTAAAGAGGCCGCAGTTCTGGGAGAAAGAAAGTTGTTAACCTTAAATGAACAACTGTCTTATTTTTATATGGTTCGTTTTTAGTGTTAACTCGACAGCATTTGTGCAAGTTAAAACCAGAAGAGTCCACACCACAGAGAAGTATCTTACTACTGTGCGGTCCACACCATTAAAACTTTTCGAATCTTAGGTCCACATGTTTGGAATCTTCCACGCTGATCAAAATTTAAAACATCGAGATATTAACACAATATAGTAAAGATAAACCAGGCTATTGCTATCGTTTCCAAATGTTTCGTATGAAAAACTGGATGCAGAAACATCGTATCAATTAAAGTACATCATCATAAGTATGCTAAACATTACTTACACTTAAAAAAGGTATGTCGCAACTCATTCCTAACTGTATTATAAATAAAGTTCTTGCTGTTTATACTATCGTAATTGTGGGAATAATTAATAAAAGCACTCACGGTGTAACTGAGAACCTACAGTAACTAGCCACTACAGATTAGTAACATTTCTATTCACTTCGTATTGTAAACATTGCCCAGTGTGACGTCTCTCGAGATACCTGGTGAGTGCAAAATTACCAATTGCTCACATTTAAACTAATAAAAACACAAAATAATAGATACAGGCAGATGTAAGGAGTACTGTATTAATTAAGCGTCAAAGCGACTAAGGCTAGTGGGCTGTGTATTGTATCTGTAAATGCGTGTATCCTTTCAGTCACTTTTCTGGACGAAAAACCCTAGTTTCAGGGTATAAAACATGCAATGCTCGCCTGAGTAAGACTAACTCATCCCATTGTAAAAAAAAATAAATGTTCCTCGGCTCGTTGAAAAAAATCGACCACACACGAAAATTATAGAATCATAAAATGTTCCCAATTTTTTTTGGACAGCCACTAATCATGAGTTTAAGGTTTTATTGTTACAACTTTTCCCGTGAGTATGGGATTGGCACACCCAGGGTCCCGAGCTGGATATCATCATTCTTCTCTTTCTTGGTAATTCCTTTCTAGTTCTCTTTCTTTTTCTCGAGGGTAATTCAGAATTTTTTTTTTTTTTTTTTTGCTGGTGCAGCATAAGCCACAGGCTTCCTTGCACCATATGGCTAATGATAGTAATAAAAATAATAACAATAAAAGACGCATTTCATTTTTGCAGCAGTGTATTAATTCGAACGCAGGACTTTCGTACCACTAACTAATATTCCCACAAGTCCTAAAATGCGTTTTTTACAAAAACTATTTTCAACGCAAGATACCCTCAGGTACAATTAAGAAAGTTTTTTGTCCCTAAAACTCGGATTTCTGTCTGACAAAACAGAAAACAAACAGGGAAGGCACGCAATTTATGAACATTAGCAATAGACATAGCAAAGGCACATAATGCAAGAAAGCAAGCTTATATAGCATAAGCAAAAAAAAAAAAAAAAAAAAAATCTAATTTCACACATCCACTCCCTCCAAATGTTTTTGTCTCGTTCTGCCTTGGATCTATTTAAGCTATCGACTTCTACAACGACAGATGGAAGTTCGTTCCAGCAATCAACCACACACTGGCTAAACGCAAATTTCCCCACATCTATCCGAAAACTGTGTTTCATCAATTTCAATTTATTATTATTATTATTATTATTATTATTATTATTATTATTATTATTATTATTATTATTATTAGCCATATGATACAAGGACGTCTGTGACTTATGCTGCATCAGCCAAAAAAATATGCCCTCTCAGGTGATTATTCTGAGCAAAAGGAAGAATCCCATCAGCATTGAGCATGCTCAAACCATTTAAAGCCTTATACGCCTCAATCAGATCACCTCGCAGGTGTCTAGTCTCCAGACACTGTAATTTGCAAAACCTAAGCCTTTCTTCATAAGAGCAACCCTTTGTTCCATTCACTAATCTTGTTACCTTTCTCTGAACTCGCTCCAGCAGCTCTACATTCTTCCTAAAATGAGGACTCCAGACCTGTATATAGTACTCAACATGTGGCCTGACCATTGCCTTATACGAAGGGATAATCACCTCCTTATCCCTGCTAGAAAAATTCCTGTACGTCATTGACAAGACACCATGAGTTACTCTTTCAGACCGTCTGCACTGCTCAGAGAACTTCATATCTGCCTGCACAACCACCCCCAAGTCCCTTTCATTCTCTACCACTGTCAGTGTAGTACCACACAGTTCATACGTCACTCTGGGGTTACTATTTCTTATATGCAGTATTTTACATTTGACTATATTATATTACATTTGCCAACTCAGTTCATCTGCTTAACTTTTCTAGATCCTGTTGCAGCAGCGTACTGTCATTAGTGTCATTAACAATCCCGCCAACATTCGTATCGTCTGCAAACTTAGACATTAAGCCTGTTATACTATTATCAATATCATTAATAAATACAGAAAACAACAACAATGGACACAACACTGAACTCTGAGGGACTCCACTAACAACATTAGTCCACGAAGAGAGTGCCCATTGATTACCACTCTCTGTCTTCTCCCACTCAACCATCCCTTTATCCATAGCAGCAATTTGCCTCCAATGCCACACTGTTCCAATTTGTACAGCAGTCTTCCATGTGCAACAGTGTCAAAAGCCTTTCTAAGATCCAAATATATAATATCAAAGTTATTCCCTGCATCCAGTTCTTTTGTGACTACATCATAGTATCCAATCAAATTGGTCAGGCAAGACCTTCCCTTAACAAAACCATGCTGCGTCTGAGCTATAACGGAATTCTTGTCTAGATGATCCTGGTGCTTCTTTAACCAGTGCCTCCATTAATTTTCTGGGAACAGAAGTTAAACTCACAGGTCTATAATTACTTGTGTCAGCCTTTGATCCTCCTTTGTGAATTTGGGTCACACCTGCACATCTCCCGTCCATGGGCACCTCCCCCTTGAGTCCAAGGAAGCTCTCAGAATTATGGCTAAGGGTTTGCTCACTTCCTTTACTGCCTCCTTTAATATAACTGGATAGATCCCATCCACCCCAGGTGACTTTCTTATGTTTATTTTCAACAATTCCTGTTCCACTTTGCTCTCAGTTATTACAAGATTATCAAGCTCACTGTCAGAGTTTAATTCACCTCTGGCATTCCCCTCCCTGAATAACTGCTCATGTGTGAATGTAGATGCAAAATACTAACTTAGTTTGTTAGCTCCCTGAGCAGGATCATCGACAGTTGAACCATCGAAATCCAGTGGACCAATCTGATTCATTCCCTTCCTTCTAGAGTTTACATAAGAAAAGAACTCTATGTTTTTTTTTCTTTGCATCCTTTGCCACATATTTGTTGTAATCTGCCTTTGCCTGCCTAGCCTCCTTTGTGACTTGGTTACAGACCAGCTTATATCTATCATAGACTTCCGTGTCACCCAATAATTTATATGTATCGCATGAATTTTTCTTCTCTGCCATATGCCTCATTAGTTCATCTGACATCCATTTAGGCCTAAACCTTGAACAGTATTTCTTAGTTGGTATGTAAAGCCTCGTAGCTTCCAAGATAAATTCTTTGAATGCTTCTCATTTTGAATTTGCTGTTGGTAACATCATCAGTTGGTTCCACCGTATAGAATTTAAATACTGTCTCAGACCTCCGTAGTCGCCTTTACGATAGCCAAAACCCTTCCCTTTACCACTGATGGTAGTTATCTCGTTGAGTAAATTCCACTTCAGTACGCTGTGATCACTGCCACCTAGTGATTCCTTTATCTGCAGATTCTTAATGCATGAAGAATCAGTATTGATAATCAGATCAAGAGTATTACTCCCTCTAGTTGCCTCCCGAACATGCTGATGTAGAAAACAATCATCCAATATTTCCACAAAAGCCTTGCTAGTGTGTGAGTGACCAACCCACAAATTCCAGTCAATATCTGGGAAACTAAAATCCCCCCATTATAAGACTCTCTGATTTACTGGCCCACTCTATTTCCTGCACAGTTGTTTTTTATACTCATCAGAGTCATTAGGCCTATAACACTCCTACTCTCAATTTTGATTTCCCAATGCTTATGTCACCCCAAATTGACTCGACACTGCACTCTTCAGCCATGTCGACTGGATGTACTTCCTTGGATTTTTGTCTATCCTCCCTGTACACATTGTACTCTCCAAATTCCATTTCTGCATTCCATATTCTTGTGTGACACCACGTCTCTGATATCCCATCAATATCTGCCTTTGATGTTTTGATTAACTCCTAAAGTTATCAAATTTATTTTATAAACTCCTAGCATTGGTGTACACGCAAGTATACATATATGCACCTATTCCTATTCTTAGCTACCCTGACAAGCCCATGTGTTTACTTGTACCGCAATGACTCCCAGCAGTCTCTGAAACCCCCTGTATCTTGTTTTCCAGGCTGCTGCTCATTCCAATAGAATCAGTGCAAGAATCACTTTCATCTCTGTCAGCGGTTATTGTTAATCTATTAGTCCGTATCTCCCCCAAGCTAGCAGTTTTCTAACCCAACTAACACTGCCTCGATAGCATCAACAAAAATCTTGCACCCTTTCTATTTAAGTGTATCTCATCCCTGTAGATGCAGTGTATCCTGTTAACAAGCACAGACCAGTTGAGAAAAATTCTACCCCTTGAGCCTTGCATAATATCTCCAGGGCCAAATTGATCGATTTATGGTTTTCTTTCCTTTTAAAAAAAAAAAGAAAACCATATATCAAGGTTCTCCGATAACCCCGATAAAAGAAAACCATACATTTCAAAACTGCAGACCAATCCACGCTCAGGCTATTCACTGGGGAGGGAATATACTTTGTGGCCTTGCGTCATAAAGACAAATTCGATCAATGGCTGAAAATAGCCATAAAGACTTTTACTGCCCTAAATAGGAAGTGTAAATGAACGACGGGAATCGAATCCAGGCATTTTCCACTCAGTATATGAGAGCAACGACGCCATCTGTTTTTCTACACGAGAGAAAATGAGTAGTTGCATTTTTCCAACCTAGAAACAAAATCGCAGAATCAAACAGAACAACTAAGGAAAATTTTTTTTCAGGGTGCTAATATTTCTAAAATGGATTATTTTCATTTTCCCCATCTTCTACAGATCTGAATCCTACTAAAAATATATGGAGTACTTCACAGTATGAGGTCGAGAACTTATGGCTCTGAGCCCACAAAACTGCTGCTTTCATTTTGTTCATTGATTATAAAATGTAGAAAAAATCAAATATTATCTATTTGATTTTTTTATTGATATAATTCAGCACAAAGTCATAAAATACCAATTATTTTCTGTTGTTGTTTATCATATTTACTTCTTTTTAGAATAATCCTGTATAATATGTGTCCTCCAAAATTTGCCTTTTCTGCTCGTATTTTTATTGTTTGGTCTTGGCAGAAAAAAAAAAAGTTACCAACTCCTCTCTACAGTGACAAGTTTCATGTTATCAACCCATTCCCTTGCCCGCTTCCAGAACCTTACACGAGTTAAAAACTGCTTTCCTAGAACACGAGTTTCAATATTCGTAAAGCTATTGGATACTCTTGTTAACAGCCTGAAAACCTAATATAGTTAATGTTGACTAGCAGAAACACTAATCCTTCTAGTAGTCTGCGCGAATAGCACAGTAGTATTGTCACCGTTCTCCCCACACCGGGTGGAAAAGGCCCAGGTTCGAATCCCGTCGATGATGCGAGGAACTTTAGTGGGCTTTTTTCACTCCGTGGCTGAGTTAGTCAGTCTCAGGTGTAGATAGCAAGTTTCCCCACCCCCAGAACTTGGGGTCTTTTCGTCCAGCAAAACAGGCAAATCGACTAGGGAACACACGCAATTTACAGACACAAATATGGGTTAATATATTAAATTACGGATAACCCTAATAATAATAATAATCCTTCTAGTAAGAGCTACAGCCTTTACTGTTAGATACTCATTTTCTATTTAAAAGTTGTTTAGACATAAAGCCAGATACAATACTTGTTATTATTATTATTATTAGCCATTTGGTGCAAGGAAGCCTGAGGCTTTTGCTGCACCAGCCAAAAAAAAAAAAAAAAAAATTCTAATTTACCCTAAGAGAGAGAAGTAGAAGGAAATCATCAAGGAAGAGAAGAATGATGATATCCAGCTCAGGACCCTGGGTGTGCCAAGCCCATGCTCACCAGATGTGAGCCCCTGGGGTTTATTACACGAAAGTAATATATTGACTCTTATTCAATTTGTATAGGCTAGCATTCGAAATGAAAAAAAAAAAAAACACACCAATGCTCATATATCATGTATAAAAAAAGGAAAATATATATTTTAAATGGAAATAAAAATATAACAAAATATTCATTATTCATGAAACTTAATAATCAATGTCTAAAAGTTGCACACAACTTTGTTTGCAGAGATTAGACAAAAAATTTATTTTTTTTAAATTCATATTAGGACCATCCAAGAATGAGCTTTTCTGCCCTTGTTTATTGAATCCATAAATTGCTTGTGTTCTCTGCTCGATTTGTCTCGACCAAAACCCCGAGTTTGCTGAGATAAAAACCTTGCCATCTACGCCTAAATCCGACTAATAAGCAAAAAAAAAAAAAAAAAAAAAAAGTCAAACAACTCCTCGCGTTACTGATGGGATTCGAATCTGGAGCTTTTGCAACCGCGCAGCACACAAATCGAATTGAATAGTCTGTCCACAAGATATATACTACTAAATGAAATCAACGCAGGACACTTAACGCGCCGGTTCAACAAGTAGTTCTTATTTTGCATAAAGAAAACATTGTGACATCACTTTAGAATGAGTTTTTCTGTTTCTTTGTTTCTTCACCATAAATAAAGCGGAATTTTTTTTATATAATGAAGCTAAATGGGTAATGACTGTTTGCTTAACGTTAAAATGAGGGTGGACAGAGGGAACAACTGTCCTTACCAAACTAGAACTGCAGAGTTCCATTATTTTTCATGAAAATGACTGTTTATATGTGTTAAGACGTTTTTTGTCAGTAACTTGTAGGCTTGATTTCACTGAACTGAATTTAACAATGCAATGAAATCGCAGAATTTCTGCAAGTAATGTCTTACTTGCAGAGATGCTTGCTGACTTGTTGTGTACACCCAGCTATGTTACACTTTTTCCCGAATAGCGATGGTGTCTTCCAAGATGATAATGCGCCGAGCCATCGGGCACTTGATGTGCAGGAATGGTTTGAGGAACACAGTTCTGACTTCCAGCATATCGATTGGCCTCCGATCTTACCCGATATCAACCCCATAGAGCCCTTGTGGGACACTATGGTAAGGCATATCAGGCATCCGGATACAACAATCACCTCCATACTTGCATTGCTAGCCGCATTACACACAACTTAGTTGGCCATACCTCCTGAACGCTTCCGACATCTTTTGTATCAATGCTACGTCGGATAGCTGCAGTACTGATGGAAAAAAGGAGGACCTACGAAGTATCAGGTAGGTGGTCATAATTCGGTGATCACTTAGTGTATATATATTTTTTTTAATTTAATTTTATTATTTATTTATTTTTATTTATTTTATTTTTTTTTTTTTTTGTTGTTGATGCTTTGCAAGCTTGCTTTCTTGCATCGTTTGCCTCTTCTAGTACTTTCACTGTATTGGTAATTATTTCTTGAAGTATTTTGCCTGTCCATTTGATGCTAATATTTCATAATTTATGAAGTTGTGACAAGATACAGCCAGCGACGAAAGTATCATAGCAAGTCCATCACCGCAGGTGGCTTGAATCAGGATCTAATGGCAGGTTTGATAATTTTTAAATGCTATGTGGGGCCATTGGTTAAAAGACCCATAATTCAATTTCGACTCTGTATATAGCAATGGTTGGTTGGCATTGTAAGGTCTTAGGGTGCATCAGCAATTCAGGCCATATTGTACCATGTATAATGTCTGTAAATTGCATGTTTTGGTGAGATTAATTTGCTGTTTTCTGGATGAAAAACACGAGTTTCTGAGAGAAAAACCATGCTACCCTCACCTGAGACCAGCTAACTCAGCTATGTTGTAAAGAAGATCCATAAAAATTTCCATTATCAACGAGAATCGAACTCAAGTATTTTTCAGCCAGTGTGGTGAGGATGGTAATTATACCAACTGTGCTACAGCAATGGAAGGTACATTTTCTAACTGCTGTATTAACCCTAAATGTTGATCTGTAGTGATACTGACCAATTCAAACCACTTTTACTTGTAAAATTCCCCGAACTCAGAATCTTTCTTCTCTTGTGGTTTGTGTAGGCAGGGTTGGCCTACGTTTCAGGGACCACAGCGGCAAGAATTCATGTTGGGATTACACAGTTCTTTTAGCTGTACGACAGGTGGATCCTTTTTTTGGATTTAGAGCCATTTACAATGTGGGAGGACTGGTACATTTCTTCCCTTGAGTGAGAACCAACCCTGAGTTAGCAACTCTTCATTCAGTAAAAATCCTCCAATAACTTCTTAAAACATACTTAAATCATAAGAGTTAGGCAATTTGAAATACCAGTTGTCTAATGTTATCAGGGAAATTGCTAGTTTTTAATATATTAACTGTTCATTCACATTGTCTGACATCTCACAAATTCAAGATTATTGTATTATTCAAAAAAGCATGACGCATACCTCACTCACCAAATACTCTCCTAAGAAGGCTTCTTCCACATCTACAGGAGATGGAAAAGTAAACTTTTTAGCTTTAGAGTGTGAAACATCTCAACTTATGCAGTACAGGAAACTACTTTTTCCATGGTAAAAGTTGTAGCTATTTTAAAAATCTAGCATTAATTTCCTTTAATGCTATATTTTGTATCTCTCTATTACAGCTGGCTCCAAGCTATCTTGATTCATTGTTCCTACATTAACAAAATTATCTTCCTGCTACTCATTTGATCCATATATTCCAGCCATCTCTCCCTTATTTCTAATACCCTATATTCGTTGCTGGATTTAAGGTTGTTGTGGTCCCTAAGCTATCTTTTAAGAGTCCTCCCCCCACTGAATAAATTTTAAGTTTAATAGGGTTTCATGGTCATCAACGGTGCATATGAAATGCTACATACATTTTTATTAATTGTTAAAAAAAATTAGATTTTTTGACAGTGTCAATCATATCAATTAAATTAATAATATAATGAAACAAAAGAAATTATTTTCAATCATTTTTGTTTAAAAAAATAAAGGCGTGCATTGTAAAAACAACCTAAGTGTATTGCGATAAATTGCTTTTTACAACAAAAGCAGAAAAGCAGTGTATAATAACAATAATTTTCATATTTTTGTATAGTGATGTTCATTATTTATAAATTATTTTTTTTTTATTAAATAGAAATATAAACAAAAGATATTTATCAATAGTTAAGGCAAAGCTAAGTAATATTTGACAGGTGCTCTCAAAATTTTCCAAAATGAGCATTGGCAACCTTTATACAATAGTTTTGATAAACACGCCAATTATGGCTGAAATGTTATCAGTTTATCATTTTAAATGAAAAACAAAATGAAAAGTTCACCAGGTGCAAACTAATATTTAGTTGAACCACCTCTGGCCCCGATGACAGCAGCACACCATTGAGGCATTGACAAGATCAATTTCTGAAGATAATCAACTGATAGTTCATGGTTCCAAACATGAATTATGGCTTCCTGAAGTTCATGAAAGGTCTTTGGTTTCTTTCTGGCAACTGCAGATTCCACACGATGCCAAGTTCTCTATAGGATTCAGGTCCGAGCTGTTTCTTGGCCAGCTAACAGCTGTAATAGACCATTCTTCCATTTTTTCACCTGTAACAAATGTAAAAACATTACTGTCGAACCTCTAATGCAGAAATGAAGCTAAAGTAACTACAGAAGTGCCTACTTACACTTTTTGCCCAATGACAAGGAGCAGAGTCGTCGTGAAATATGCAGTTACTTGAAATGGTCTCTAATGGTTGGCAGCAATTTGCCTTCCAATACAGCCAGGTATCCATTGGCATTTACGGAACCTTTTATAAACTGCGGGTGACCTACTCCACGATATGAAATGCACCCACGTATCATTTGGCCGGTAGGGAATTTCACTGTAGTCACCATAGTCTGGATGGTATTCTTCACATCTACGGCAAATCGTTTGTCTCCCATCAGAGCCATGCAGGTTGAATTTCTTCTCATCTGAGAAAATAACTGACTTCCACTGCTTGGCGATCCATTTGACATGCTCCTTACACCAAATTAATCAGGCCTTTTTCATTTTTTGTTAAGGGCCTCTTCTTAAGACAACTGGCTACAAGTCCATTTTTGAAGAGGTGTCTTCTATTACTGCACTTGCTACCACTTCTGTATGTTCTTCCCATTCTCTTTTCAGCTCAGACGAAGAAGCTTTACAGTTTTTAAGGGCATAAGCACTTCAAAACGCAGCCATTTTGGATAGAGACTCGTTTGCATCCGTTTCCTTTTTTCCCTATCAGCAGAACCAGTATTCTTCAGTTTGGAAAGAAATCTACTCACTGTTGACTGATTACAAGACACTCTAAGCAATATGACAGGAAGAACATCCTTCCTCAAGTAAAGCAACAATAGCACTCTTTCTTCATGGCATCAATTGCATGTAACTCGCCATCCTGACACAAGCAAGGAATGACTGCAACTCTTGCAGAGCATGTTCATATAGCTGAAAGTAACAGCTGATGCAATAATTACATCATCACCTCCACGTGTCAATCTTATCCAATGCAATCTGTAAGGAATATTGCCATATACATAGGTTATTTGGACGACAATTACAATTTTAAGGGGTGATGCACTTTCTTTGAAGACCAGTGTATGTGATTATTATTATCTATATGGCACAAGGAAGCCTGCAGCTTATGCTGCACCAGCCAAAAAAAAAAAAAATTTCTGAATTATCCCGAGAGAGAGAGAGAGAGAGAGAAGAAGGGAATCAACAAGAAATAGATGAATGATGATATCCAGCTCAGGACCCTGGGTGTGCTAAGCCCATACTCACCAGATGTGAGCCCCTGATGAAACACCCTGCACATACTTGGCACCACAGTTCAGCTTATTGACTATCACAAAAATATAATTTACAAAATGCTAACATCAATTTGTTAGTAGAAATTTTGCAACTGGATTATTTGTAACTGAGCACACAAGAAACTAAACTCCAGCAGAGTTGGCAACCTCGATCGCGAGATGTGACATCTTCGGAACAATATCACTTTTTCGAGATCTTGATGTAGTGGTATATAAAGTAGAGTTGTCGAAAGGTTTGGTGAATGTTGCAAAAATTAATTTTATTCAACAATAAATGTTTACATTGTTAATATTTTTCAAGATTTTTATTCTAAGCAATTACAGACTTGCTCCATTGTTCCTACCACTGATCAAAACATTTGGAAGTCTCTTCTTGTGACTGCTGTTAGACAGTCCATTATATTTGATTGGATTTATTCAATTAACTCAAATCACTTTTATGTCTTACTTTAGTTTTTGGTATAGACAAGTCACATGGTGCCAAATTAGGCAAACAGTATGGATACAGAACAATGGTAGTTTTTATCAAAAATTACGTCAGTGACATGGTTTGGTGTATTGTTGTGGGGAAAGAGACAAGAAACTTATTGAACTGTTTTAATTAAACCTTGTACATCATGGATTTTGTATAAACGCAATGGAAAAGTTGCAAGGCATTACACTGTGGTCATGGTCCTCAACCACAATCCTGCTGGACTTCAGTTTGCTCATGCAGCCATGAATGTTCTTGTTGCAAAATTGCTATTAATCTACTGATTTTCAAAATTTGCTTCTTTTTATTTTTTGCACTATTATAGTTATGATGTTAGTGCTAAGAGCAGTGGTGGGTATGCTAGTAAATTTTTAACTGGCTTGCTAAAAAAAAAAAAAGAGACCAAGAATGTGTGCTATATTTATTAAGTTTTATTGATTTACAATTAGGAATATAAAACTTTCAAACAATAATAAAATATTACTGTGATTTCCATATTGCTAATTGATTCACACAAAATGTTTTCATTGACATTAGCATTAGTAGAGGCATTTGATGCAAGAAAGCAAGCTTATGCAGCATCAGCCAAAAAAATAAAAATAAAAATATAATAATAAAATAAAATAAAAATAAATAAATAAATAAAAAATAACCACTTCCACTTGCAAAATTCTTGAAAATTTAACAATCAGCTCAAGCGAGCCAGCTCCAGCACACCAATGGCTAAGAGGTTTCCAAGACACCAGAGGTGCTTCAATCTAGCTCACTAAACAATTCACAGGCCTCTTCCTATATGTGCCCATCACTTCTAAACCTATTGCACAATACGCTTCTGAGATTTCTCCCCTAATCTACTATCCTGGATATTTACAATGCCACTTACTGTATAATTCTTCCTTCCCATAGAACAACATACTGCAATGTGAAAAATACACAATTTTGAAACTTACATAAATTCTTATCAACGGAAACTTACAACAGCTGTTTAACTGTTTGGGAGTTTTTTTTGGTGAAATGGCTTCTTTGTCACAGTGATCTAGTTTGTAGTGTTTCAGGATGCTGATGGGCAACTACTACTTTCTTCACCTTCAAGTGAAAATTTTTCCTCAGAAAACCTTTCAAGACAATTGAAAACTATTTTTTGAATCTTAGCATCATCTCCATAACTGTAGCAATGCCACAAAATTGCATGTATTTATAGGCACATAAACCTAGAATAATTCACGGGGGGAATAACCCCTCTGCCTGAAATGTATTAACTACAGACCCAACTGTAGAGACATTTAAGAATTCCTGAAGTCTGCAAATGGATTTGAACTCTGACCTCTCAAAAGAGGAGAAAAGTTATAAACCTCCTACACTGTCATAGAGCTTTTAAAATTGTACTTCACATCAGCTGATAGCATTATAATGCAATTCTGGTTCCAAAAGAATAACTAATAGCTAGTGGAAATGTAGCTGATGTATTAGCTACATTTCCACAGTCCTTGTGGAATTGTAGCTAATACTGTATTTCAAAAATATTTTGCAATACAGTTTTTTGCACTAACTCCAAATTATTTTGTCCCCTTCTCCCATATTTTAAACTTGTATTAAAAGCAACTATATAGAAATAATTTTGACATGGTGTTATGGTTTCAAATGACACAGAAAATAAGGACTTGAAGAAGAAAAGTACTATTTTATCACAAAAGAAGTTATGCATAACACATCAGAAAAAATATTTATTTATAAAAACTGTAATTCATTATGTTCACAAATATCACATATCATATGAGCACAGTATTGTTCAAATTATTTGCATGGCCTTTAACTTGCAATTCAAATTAAATTACAAATGGTAAGTGTACTATTTCTTTCTTCCTCTTGCCTCAATATAAAAGCAAGGAGCATATTTACAAAACAGAGCAGTAATGGTGTTTTATAAGAAATTGTTCTGCAAGGCAACAATTATATAGTTTCTCATTTATGACAAAGCTGTACTATTCACAAACTCAAACTAAATAAATTTTATAGTTATAATGTCCTGTTACACAAGTAGAAGAGGCAAACACAATCCATTGCAAAATAACCCAAAAAGCATGAGGATGATCGACATATGGATGCAATAAAACATATCCCCAGTAAAATCTGGATTACAACTTTACAACCTAGAAAATCAAACTCACATCAGTCATGCCCTCTCCACCTATATCAAACCTGCATTGTCTGTGACTAAAAATCCGACATATTATTCACAACCCCACAAAAGAAAAGATAGTGGCAAAATTTCAACAAGTGCTTCACAAATTACATATTTTGAAAATCATAAAAAGAAAATTATTTTTAGAAACAGATCCTTCCTTACTTTCATTAATGAGCCACTTGTACTTCTCTATCATAACACAGCCAAATAAAGTTTGTTATTATGGCTGGAAGCATGTAATACACTTTGGACAGATACAAGGATGACTGATATCAGGACTTAGTGGCCACCAAACTCCATACAAAAAATTCTAAGCAAAAGATACTATTCACCTAATGACACTTGAAATGTTATATTCAGATAAATGAACTTGAAAGCTTGTTTATCTGAATGTGACAATGAAAATGCCTTTTAAATAACGGTTCCTTGTGTATTAACCAGCAGTGTTGCATACTCTTTACATTTCATAAAGCACACACAATTTACCTTCATAATTAATAAGCTGATGTCTCAATTCTTTGGAGGGAAAAATGTATAAAAATCATGGTAACAATTTTCAACTTTTTTTTTTTTCTACTAAATAAGCCATTGTATATTCTAGTATAATCACTTGGTGGCAAGTAAAGTTTACATCTTCATGTTTTATGATATCCAATATACAGTGTTCAGTTAATAATAGGCTATGCATTTTTTATTTATTTTTTTTTTGTGGCAGTTCACGGATTCAAACACAAGATGTACACATCAGTATTTGTGGACTTAAATACCGAAATGTGCCCAGCGTTCTTTCAGTTACCATGCTTTTTAACATTATGTCATAATTACTCACAAGTTCCATTAAATTAAAAAAAAATTCTCTACTTAAGTTACATGTACACTAACCTAAGACTACAGAACAGCTCTAAAGCTTTGCATCCTCAATTTAAGGCATTATAGCCTTAGTTGCTAATGCACCAGTAAAATCTAAATCCTCATTTTAAGATTGAAAATCAGTGGTTGGGCAGTTCTGCAATGGTAAAAACTGGTTCTGGAACAGTGAGTTGGAACCAGCAGCATATTCTTGAGAAGTACGGATCTCTGCAAGTTTTTAGGTTTTCAGTATTGTGTACTGATAGATGAATAGAAGAAATTACTGGTAATATTAATACCAGGAATGGCCTCTCTCTCTCTCTCTCTCTCTCTCTCCAAAAGTCATGAAAGACTAAGTCCTCCATGACAGCAAATCTGCCATTTGCAAGGGGTGATCAAAAAAGATTTAGACTACTAGCTTTACTACATGAAATGTACAAAAATTATTAATGAAAACTATACATTTAAACCTAGCAGATATTCAACGCTAACACTTTTTTCTCTGCAAAATCTGCAATAATTTCTGAAAATTAGAAATCAGGGATAATGCCTACAAGGAAAATAAGGAATAAACATCATGCCAATAAGAAATTCTGTCTTACTGAACAAAACAAACCAACAGAAACATTAGAACTCTTGCAACAATGCCTATGGACAACCTGCTACACCAAAATCCACTGTATTTAGATGGTATAAGTGGTTTAAGGATGGAAGGACCAATACAGAACATGTCCCTTGTCCAACAGCATCAATAATTGAAGTGGTCATTGGCATAGCTTCTGCTGTTATCCTTGAAGGCAGATAATTGCAATCAGAAAACATGTAGAAGTCTTGGTATTAATTATGAGAGTGCCAAAGCATTTTGAAAGAACATTTGGAATGACACTTGCTCTCATTGGATCACACAACTCATTACTTCTGAATAAAGGCAAGTCAGTGATCACAGCTGTGTTCACCTCAAAATCAGCAACCATTTCAGAAAAATGTTTTTAAGAAGAATCTATAGATAAAGCCTAGGTCCACCATATGATCCTGAAGTAGAATATCAAAAGTTAATTTTGTTGTTTGCAGTGGGAAAACAGCACACCTTCACCTCCAAAGAAGGCATGGTCCTTGAAGTCTACTAGCAAGTGTGCAATAATGATCTTTTTTAATATGGAAGGCATTTATAATCATAATGTAGACAAATGTAGTGTCTAGACACTATTACAATGCAAAGTTCTAAAGAAACTGAATCAGAAAATGGGACAAAAAAGGCCTGATATGGATTTTCTGATGGCCACTGCATCACAATAATGCAAGAGTGCACAGCCTCAATTTTTGAGAAAACAATACATCAAAACATTTCTACACCCCCCCCCCTCTTATAGTTCAAATTTTTCCCCTTGTGACTTTTATTTCTATTTTCTAGGCTTAAGGGTAAAATAAATAAAAGAATACAATTTTACAACACTAAGTAAATAAAGGATGTCTTAAATCATCTCACATACAATGGCTTCTGTAAAGCATTTGGAAATTGTGTGGAGAGATGGGATAAGGCTATTGAACTAAGTGGGGGTCATATCAAAAAAGGAATAACCAGCAGAAGCTAAAAAAAAACAATGTTTTTTATATTTTTAATTTAATTTATTTCAACTTTTAATTACATTTTCTCCCTTTCTACACACGTTATTCCACTTTTTTCAGCCCTTCAGCATGCAAATCAACCCAACACACACACCATTTGCAAAGACATACATCACATAATAAGAAACACTAGAAAAATAAATAATCCATATGTTTCAATGGATGGATATCAACCTTTTTTCCTTCTGCGGACAGGGAGATAGATATAGATCAGAGATTCTCAACAGGGGTGATGTCGGCACCCAGGGGGGCAAAAAATCATGGGTATTAACAATGGTTTGTAGCCCTCAAAGTTCAACCCTACCTGATGACATCTTATTCCTTAATATTTAATTTCTCTCATTGGGTTTTATTTTGCCCTGAGACAACTGATTTTTAACATATAGGTATATTATATTAGGAGTGAGTGAGAAAGTTTGATAAAAGGAAGATAGTGGGTGTGATTTAATTCAACCTCCTTTGATTTTCACAGGCATTAAATGCCTAAGTGCTTTCAGAGGTAATGTCTCCGCAATCTTGGCATTTGTGCCTTTCTGACAGCCGCAACCTTGGTGGCGGCGTGGTTTATTTATTTATTCTTTTGTTTCTTTGGTCAATATATGAGCATGGATGGGATGAGGAAATGTTTCAGTATTTTTTATACTTTCTAAATGACAACTAGTATTGATTTATTGTTTCCTCCTGGAAGTTGTTTATTTTTGATCCACAGTGCTTTTGTGAGCGATATGGGCTATGAGAGTTAAATAAAAATAGTTTATGTTTTATTATTTAATTCTTTGTAGTAATTCAACCCATCATCAATCATGTCGAGTGCTGAAAAGAAAGTGTTGACAGTATCTGGATGAATATCTAGCTTATGGTTTTATTGCAAGCCCATTGACTCAAGACAGCCTGTGTGTTTTATGCATAATAGTTCTTTTTCAAATGAGGCTATGAAACCATCAAGACTTTAAAAATCACTTTAAAAGGAAACATCCTGATAAAGTTGGTAAACATATCGAATATTTTAAAAATTTAAAACAGAATTTTGAGCAACGTAACACTGTTACTTCCTTATTTAAGAAGAACACACAAACAAACGACGATGAAATGACTTATAAAAATTGCAGAAATCATTGCAAAAATTGGTAGTGCTCATACAGTTGCCAAGACTATTATACAACCTGCATTAGAGACTGTAATTTCAAAAGTGATACATCAAATCCTTCCAGTATTTTAAAAGCATTGCCATTGAGCAATGATTCAATTCGAAGGTGAATTGATGAGATGTCAGGTAATATTGAAGAGAAGCTAATTGACAAACTAAAAATGAGAAAATTTTCTATTCAGATTGATGAATCCACAGTTACTGACAATAAGGTCCTTCCAATTGCATACATTTGTTATTTTGATGACAACTGTAAATTGCAAGGAGAGATATTTGTAAAATCTATAGAAACAACTATACTAGAGCAGCCATTTTTGCTGTTGTAAAAACATGAAAAACAAGTACCATTTGAAAAGTTGGCATCCTATGCCACTGATGGTGAAACTTCCATGGTTAGAAGACAAAGGTTTTACAGCCCACCTAAAGGAAGTATATCCCAAAGTTCTTGTGATACACTGCATTGTGCACCGACATTATCTGGTTGCAAAAAATATTAGTCCAGTTTTTTATCAATCTCTCAGTATAGTTATTAAAACCATCAATAAAATAGTCACATAGCAAATATGATCGCCTTTTCAGAAAATTTTGTATTGATGATAAAGAATAGTATGTGAGGCTTCTTTTACATACAGAAGTCATATGGCTTTCTAAAGGAAATTGTCTAACAAGATTTGTACAACTTTTTGATACGATAATTAGTTTTTTATTAAGCAAAGGAGATCAGCAAACACAAAAACAACATATACTGTATGGCTTGGATTTTTCGAAAACTTAATGAAGTATGACTTCAACTTCAAGGAAAATTAATTACGGTGATAGATTGCAAATGCATATTAAAAGCCTTCACTAAAAAACTGGTAATATTTGAAAGCAATTTAATGAGAAAATAATTTCATGGCATGCAAGAGTTAGCTGAAATCAATCTCTTTTCACTGAGAATAATCTTAAAGAATTATTCAGATCATTTGTGTTCTTCAAAAGATGAAATAAAAAATAGATTTTCAGATTTATTTTCTTTTGAAGTGAAGCCATGGATGTTAGATCCAAATGAATGCAATGCTGGGTATGCTAGTGATGAAATTCAGGAACTCATTCTTTGTTACATTGAATTAAAATGTAACAAAGAATGCATATATAAATTCGAAGAAGGTGGATGACTGAGTTGTGGGGATCAAAAACAACTAAACTTCTTTATCCAACAATGTGATCTGAAATGGTGAAAGTACTTCTTTGTTTTCCAACATCTAATATGGTTGAAAGTGGTTTTAGTTCAGTAAATAAAATATTCACCAAGGAAAGAAACAGAATTGATATACATTCAAGTGGAGACATTAGAATTAAACTTACTAACATCATATTGAACTTTTAGCTAAGAAGCATCAGGGTCAGGGATCCCATTGAATAAAAAGAGTTAGTATAAAGTATTTTCTTGTTTAAAATTTCATGGGGTGCGATTAGAAAAAAAAAAATATCTAAAAAAGCTCTTTAGGGGGTGATAATTAAAAAAGGGTTGAGAAACACTGATAGAGATTCGTGCCTAACAATGACAACACAAAGAAAACTAGTAATCAGGGATGTCTACAAGAAAAATAATAAACAAACAGCACGCCAATAAAAAAAAAAAAAAAAAAAACTGTGTCCTACTGAACAAAACACAACAGAGAGGTGATCTCTTGTCTGCCAGTGAGCAGCTGGCAGACAAGAGATCAGCCTGATTTCATTATTGTCATTGACCTTTCCCAGAGTGAGCAGCAAGTTTTTCACTAGCAGTAGGCTATAGTGGAGTGCTTCTTCATGAAATTTTGTAAATTCATAAAAACAACTTCATACACGAATGCTTTTGAATATTAGTTTGTTATTTTGATTTATACTGACTTAATATTGTTGCCCAACATTAAGAGCAAAATTATTTTAAAAATCAAATCAGAATTTAAAAAACAAAAAAAAAAAAAAAAAAACCTCTTCATTACTTCTTTTTTGACATAATACTATCTTCTTCTTCATTTTTGTATCACACTTGATTCAAATTTCATCAATCTCTAGATCTGAATTCTAGATAATTTTAGCTATTCCAAGCCAAAATCAACTTGACAATTTCATGATCTTCTCCTCCGATATTAAAATCTATTTTAATGCTATCATCTAGAAAAGATAAGATTTGTAATTTACTGAAACATTAAGATTCATATTTTAAATGTATGGGAAAAACACATGTATGTATCCCTTGGAGACAATGCACAATAAAAACATATACAGTATACATACTCCAGAAGAGGCTAAAAGTTATCACCCATGTATGATTTAGTTTATATAACTTAGTGAAAATTAATTATTAGCCTGGAATGAGAGGAACATGAATTATCTTTATTGCATCCATACATAATTCACCTTCGTATCTTTGAATCATTTCATGCAGGATTGTTTGCACTTATTTTAAAATAAGTTTTACAATTAGCACTGCTGAAAAAAAAAAAAAAAACTAAGAACAGATGAGATATGAACCTACAAAGTCTCAGCTACTGCATTATTAAATTTATTCACTATGATAAAAAAATAAATAATGCATTCAAATTTTGATTATCCAATTTTATATATCCACACAACTATTCTATGTATAAAAGCATTCCTTTAATTACAAATGAATAACTGGCTTATTTCAAAATTCTTTACATAATGCCTAGCATAAATAATTGTGAACAAAAAGCATACACAGTTTCCTATATACTGTTATATAAAGCAAATAAAATTTGAATTATTTACATAAAAAAATCATAATTGATATTTTAATAACTTTCATAATGCTAAACTATCTTAAAAACGTAAACTGAATGCATTATTCATCTTATGTTAAATCATTAAAAAAAAAAATTTTAAATCTGTAGCCAATAGTATTTTAAGTGAAACAACACATTTCTTTAATTTCAGATAATCAATAAGTTCTCAAAACAAAGTTAGAGATATCTAATTACAACTTAGAATCTCAAATTTAAAACTTTTTTTAAAAAATGTTCGTGTTCAAATTTAAAACTTTTTTTTTAAAATGTTGATATTCTGAGTGGTGAATTAAGTAAATTTTTAGAATAGTTTTACAAATTTTCAATCTCTGGACTTCTTTTTCTTCTCAACAGAGTAGGGCATGATGGCAATGGGTACTTCATAGATAACAATAATTTATATCCCCTTTTTCCACATGCTGAATAAATCTTCTGTGCATTTCTCATAGTATCAATGCTCCATCTGCACCCATGAATGTTTCGTTTGCTTAGTGCTTTGATTTGATCTTTATTTAAAAAGTGTGTTAATTTATCAGTACTTCTTTCATATTGGATCAGCAATTTTTTATTTTGCCTCTTAAGTTTTCTGATTTCATTTTGCAACACACAAACTCTTCGGTTGAGAATGGAAACTGAATTTGCATCTACGCTATGTATAGGTGCAAATGAATTTATATTTCTTCTACGAATAGAATCTGACCTAGCTAAAGAATAATAATTATTAACCTGACTAATGACAGCATTGGCAGGGAGAGCTGAAATGTCACAGGGAGGACTATGTTTAGAATTGATAGCACTATGCAAAGGAACTGTAATTTTCTCTGAATGTGTTAAAATAACTTT